>NW_016910162.1:463472-545989 GCF_001483705.2 Eufriesea mexicana
AATGTAATTTTATTTTGTAATATCGTGTTAATATATTTATTGTATTTATTTATTTATGTATTAAACGGTGTGACATAAAGTAAGATAAACTGAAAAGTGTACTAAAATGTGTGATAATAAATAATTATTTATTACAATACACAAAAATGCTTTAAATAAATATCATTCCTATTTTGTAATATGACAAAGTTAATTACATTTTATCGTATATCTTTTATATTATTACAAAAGCATATAAGGGGAAAAAACTTTATTTTATTGCTGACTATATTTGTACTTTTTTAATAATGTTTGTGTTATTGATGTAATTGGAGGATAAAAGCAATTTAAATATGCAATCCCATATTTAAAATCAGTTATAGAGAATTAATTTGAGCACAATCTATGGATATTATTTGCAAATTAATAAATATTTTATTAATATACTATGGATATAAGTATTACTTACATTACATCATTATACACTACTATACATTCAAAAGTGTATAATGTGGAAATAATAATATACATTTAAATGAATATTTCGAAAACACTAAAGTAATATTTTATAATTATTAATTGAAACCTTTTAATTTTAATAATGTTGCAACATCTACGAATTATTGTAATTCGATTCAGTTTTTCTATCAAGGTAATTAATTGAAATTATTCAGCAATAATTTATATACCTATTATTAAAATCACCTATTAATTCAATACGATTTTAGTTCTATGAGGAAATAAAATTTAAGGTAATAAATTCCATTTTACATTTACAGGATTTCTTAGTCCTGAATTTCTTTCAGAAAGATGTGCAAGTTTCGAATGTCTACCATTAGATGTCGCAATGCGCACCAAACTAAGAAATTAAGGCAGTTTCAAAACAGGTATTCTTAAGTCGGTAATCCTAAGGGACGAACTAATACGATGTATCATGTATTACATTTTTATATATATTTTACGTATATTTTAATATAAAAATATAAAGTATATATACAATATAAAAAATGGATATTACAACCTAAAAAAAAAGCAGATATTTTGCTATAACAGTATTAGGTATTATTTTCTGACTTACTTTTTTCTGCAATGTGTTTTTAATAGACATCAAAATTATAACGATGTAACACGTGAGAAGAGCGAAACATGGGAAATAAAGTCACGAAAATAAACCGATCTTTTTCACACGACACTATATCAGAGATACACAATGGGCGCGCTGAAATCGCTACTTTCTCCCACGTTAAAAATGCAGGAAATAGAAACACGCACGAAATAAATCGAGTGTTCTCTAATGAAAATACCGCGTCACAATACTGTTAAATTAAACAAATAAAGCACACGTGGTGTGGTCACGTGTTAGGCCTGTCCCTGCCGCTTTGTCACGTGTCGTCCGTGCAAACAGACACCATTGAATTGCGGAATCTGCAGGATGTCATTAACGATGTATTGTGCATCGAAAAGAACAGTCAAAAGATCCCACGAAGCACCCCATGGAAACAGGATCGCGTGAAAGATGAATCTCACATAGGTAAGTAGATATATTTCTCACAAGTAAACCCCTTTCATTTATACTCAATTAACAATGTTTCGACTAAAATAGAATCTGTAAGATACGCGGCGTAACACGACGATGGTTAACTGTCAACCCAAACACAGCGAGGCGAGTAAACACACGTGGTTTCGGAGGTTAAGGTTAGGTACGTCTTTTTGTTGACACGTTAAGCGTTCACTGGCGACGATGAGTATTGGTTTCTTTTTCTAGAAATAGGTGTCTCTGTAATCGACACGATCGCCAACGATAAATTAAAACACGGCAGAATGTAAATCAGCATCTAGATAGGTAAGCAAGGACCCCGTTGGGGAACCAACGGGTCTCCTTTCAAATTTATCCGGCTATCCTTTTCATCTCTAACTGCTCTTAGATTAGAAGACAGACGCTGTGGTGAAGAAAAAGACCGCGAATTCTGCGGAAAGAGAGAGAAAGAAGAGAAAAGACGGAGGATGCGCGATCGTCTCTCGAGGCCCCCAAATATCCGCGTGGGCCCTTCGGTTTCGAGGAGCACCGGTCCCTAATAACAGGGTACACCGAGGCTAAACAAACATACACGCCCCTGGCATCTCTCGTTGAAAGAACACACGAGAAGAAATGTAAAACAAAACAGGGCAAAAAAAAAGAAACAATTTAGCCACGCCACTTAAAGGATGCAAGGTGAAGTATGATAGGTACTGAAAGATTCAACAGAAAATCAAGTACATGCCTCGCTTGGCTGAGGTATACGCTGTTCGTAAATTTTAATCCGACAGATAGGAGCAAAAGGTATGGAGGATAAAAGGATCAAAGGACCAACAAAAGTTTCGATTCTGATATTTATTAAAATTATAGTGCTGTAATTTCAAGCGATATTTACTCGAACCATGGCCAGGGAAGATATATTTATCTGAAAGGAAGAATAATATGTTAAATGAGAATTTCAATGTAAATACGGTTTATAAATCGTCGATGTAAAACGGTAAGACGTAACTGCTACTCGAATTGTGAATAGCAAATATTTACTTTTACAATTCTCTTCAATCTTACAAATAATTTACTTTAAAGAAAGCAAACGTACATTGTATTCAATAATTAATTCGTTGAGTTCTTTTAATTGTTAATAATTTATTTAAATTTTTTAATAATTTGAAAATAACGAATGTAATATTAATACAATACAAAGTCACTCGGAGAAAAATTATGAGGAAAACAAAATTTTTCAGGTTATTCAAGAAAAATTCAATTCGATTAGTGCTACGTCGAAATTAAAAACAATGACCATTGTTGCTATTGTATGAAGCAAAGAAAACGTATTTAGAAGACAAGCAAAGCTATCATTATTGTTGGTAAAGGTTGGGTAAAGAGAACTGTACTCCTGACATTTCCTGTCGATTCTTCTCGTGTTACTTCACCATTTCTTAAAATGAAAGCCAAAACGTACATATAGAGCTTGAAAGGATCTTAGGCCTGCCATGTAATCAAGGAAAGTAAAGAACGAGAGAGAATGAAACGATGGTTGGCAGGCATTATATCTTGGATTTTAGTATTGTTTCTGAATAGGCCGTGCTATTGTATATGTGCACCTACGGCTTTCTCAATATCCTCGAATACATTGCTTTCTTCATTTCAGAACACCGGTATATCGTATCGATATACCTGAATTGCGACGAAGCAGAGCCACGGATACAGCGTTAAATCGATAGGCCATATTTCTTCTGGTTAAAAAAATGTTTCTAAAATATCGCATAGGCTTCTTAATCTAAATGGAAATACGTAGCGTGAAAGTTAAATGCCTTAAGGGCCGATCCATTTGTCTCTAGCACGTGCAAAAGACCGGCGAAGAGACGCGCAAAATGCGAGTGTACGAGGGTTTGAGTAAAAAGACGCGAAAAAGAAGGAGGAGATGAAGGAGAGGGAGAAGATGGAAAGGAAGAAGAGTATAAGAAAGGAGAAAGAGGAGACGAAGGTAGATGAGACAAGAGCCATTCTGGTTTGTGGGCACAGCCGCTGCCTGCAGCCCACAATTATGATAATAGCCCCTGATCCTGTGTCTTGTTAGTCCAACGTGGAGCCAGCTCCTTTTATCCATATCTTCTTATTTTCAGACTCACCCTTCTGCACCCTCTGCTTACTACAATTTCTACTTTCACCCCTTTGCATCGTTGTAAGGTCAGCCAGAGTCAGATTAATCAGATGAATTTTGTGGAAAGGATACCAACGATTTATCCCTGGAGATAACAACGTGTTTGCGTTTTACAAACATTTCATGCACGCTACCGACTAATTGTAAGAGTTTAGAATCACTGCTCTTTTCATAGTACTGTAAGATCAAAATGAAGTCGTAAAATGAAGCCAAGACGTCTCTAACAGCAATTTCAAATTCATGACAATGTTATTAAAAAGTATAAATTGAGAAATGATTCCAAATTTTCTTTCACAGGACAATGAAATTTATAATACAGAGTTGAACAATTTTTGACAATATCTGAAGATATTAAACTCAAATTTATAATCACATATATAATACTTACTAACAAAAATTAAGAAACAAATTAATAATTTGGGAATATTATATTCTTCATCCTGTGAGATGTAAGATATTATCTCTTCATCCTATCTTTAATTTTACTATACGTTTTTCAGAGGATAAAAGGTATATAAAAATTCATTAAGCGTACATGTATAGCAAGTTGTTGTTCGTTATAAACATAAATTACAAATTTTCATTGTTTTATCCAATAGATATCACAAATGGGAATATGAATGCACTTGGTAATATCAAAGCTCGTACGCAATGGGAGTTAATGATAAATTCAATTTGAATACAATTACAGAAATTAATACGAGCTATATGAAAACGCAATTGACTCGATGTATCAGGAAAATTTGAAAACTGCCATATCACGTGACGCTCTCCAGGATTAAAGAGCCGATCAGACCGTGAAGGCGTGGGTGAAATAAAGGTAGGCAAAGCGCAATTAAAACGCGTATACAAACGTTTCCGTCTCGTTAATTAAAATTAAACCGAGCAATACATATTTCGTTCAACTATACTGTCTAAAGTCGTGCCGTACGTTTTCATGTTTCAGTAGACTGAAGGCGGCTAGGCACGGGCACAAGGAATAAGAATATAGGCGGACCGGAGTGTCGGCATCGAGTGTGAGTGCAAGGAACATGCAGCGCGTACTTACGTACATACGGCCGCGTCTGTAAACGTTGTAAAAGGCGATAGCAAACGGAGCACGCTTTAATCCACTTTTCAGCGCACCGTCGGGCCTTTTGACTGTGCGGAAAGCGTTAATTGGAGACTGCGCCACGATCGGGCAAAGAAAGCCTTTCAAAGCGGGACCCCTTCGTGTGATAGTGCCTGCAGCTTTTTTTTCAGGATAAGTAGAAAACGCCGTTTCTTCCTTCCTGTGCCAACCACCACCCACACCAGCAGCCCGACCTCAACGACGTCGCGTCAAAGCTACCCGCGAACTGTGATGATGTTCCATTGAAAACTTGCGCAATTTTATATCTCCACGTGCTCGTTCATTATTACGCCGAACATCATAGACCTCGGGGAAAGGTGCAGTCGAGCCAAGTCAAGTCGAGGGAGGTCAACGGGCGAAATGTCGATCAGAGTTAGAGGCGTACGTTTGCTGGTGCGAATGTACCAGGCGTAGCATGGATTTATTTTGTACAGAAGAATAGCTTCGGGCATGGAATATTCGTTTACATGTTTTCCAACGATATTCACTCGTATCGACATAGGAGTCTATTTGTGTCAGTAATTATGAAAATGGTTTTGGTGAAAAGTTAGAAAGACACAACTAGATTATTTATTTTGGGTCGCATTTACATTCTGATAAGATAAAACTATTTTTGACAAAGTTGCAGAGAATTGAATGGTCAATAAATTTTAAATATCTCGCACAGGATCTGATGTGACAAGGACCATTTTCGAAATCATCTGCTGATGAGGCTTTATGTCGATATTGCTCTTCACGTTACTTAATTAAATTAATTCCGAGGCTTTATCAACTCAATTGTAGTAAATTTTCGCTTGAAACGAATGTTTACTCTTTTGAGTACTCCATTATAAATATTAAAGTTTATGTATACTAGTGAGCAAAAGTGAATCGGTGATGGAAATTGTTAAAAAGAGAATCGAATATTGGTAAAATGATTAAAATTAGCAATGGAACTGCAATCTATTATAAAAGTGATTAAAATATACTTTCTGTAATTGTATATAATCTTATAGTTTTGTAAAAAAGATCCGATTTGAACAAAGCTTTGAACTATAGGCAAAGTTATCTATTATTATTAATTTTATTAATCTAATAATTATAGTTAATAGCTATAGCAATATATAGTACAATTATAGTTACAGTTAATAGTAATAGTTAATCTATTAATCTATTATATATTGTTTCAGCTATTGTACCTCAAATTTAAGGGATAAAAACACACTCCAAAAACCGATTCCAAGAATTAGGGATTTGATAGGATTATATCAATAATCCATCAATTTTTATTAAAAGATATTTTTTTCTATTTCTATTTCCGACTTTGCATTTTGGAAAACTATTTTTGTAGCAGGCTTGTATCCCTTAACCTTAAATCATAGTAATTAAAAATATATACGTGTATTGTACAAAGTTCCATTCAAATCTGATTCTTCTTATAAATGTATAAAATTATGGTCCACAAATTTGTATTATTACACTTAAATACGAGTGCATCTCAATAATTTAAAAAATTTTCCATATGCACTGAGATAATAAGCAAATAATTGGCAATTCTTGACAATTTTCATGTATCAAATTTAACCCATGATGAAATTACAATCAACTTTTATAAAGACGCAATATTTCAGTGCATCTTTTGTTACATAATAGGTGAATGCATTTTCGTGATTAAACTACACTTGCTGACTTTCACAGAAATTTCCAGATACGTTCACATTTGCTGAATAAAATATACGGTAGCCACTGGTAGGATAATTTTGGATGAAACAAGAATTTGGGTGACACAATCGTGGTATATGGCTGTTTGTTCGGATTAGAGCCGACAAAGGAAACTGTTCTCTCTCCTTAACTCTGTCTTGATTTAAGCGAAGCGTCCCGTATTTGCTCTAGATTAAATGGAGCTTCGTGGCACAGTCCTCTCCGCGATATCTACCACGGTCTGCTACAGTGCTTTATATTGTACATTGTATTCACAACCGGAGCAGCCATGAAAATAATCGTTGTAAAAATTCTTACGATTCCCCCGCGAGCATACACGTACGTGACTCTTGAATCGCATATAAATTATAACTCGGTAAATTTATCAATCGAGGGCTAAACAATCTCGGTACTTCTACTTACTTTCGCGTTAAACTATATGTTAAGTATAGTACATATATGTTAACATTTATAGGTTAAGTACTACTTCTGCTCTTACGTTACACTTTATGTTAAGCTTCATCGAGTATTCCATCATCGATTCATGCTTTATTAATTTATGGAATATTTTATTATTCGCCATATTAATTCGTTTTTCTTATTTCACAGGTACATGGACCGGAATTATGGCTGAAAAATTTATTTTTCCTGTACATACGACACGTGATAATTTGGTAACACGGTAAATTTATCAATCGAGGGCTAAACAATCTCGGTACTTCTACTTACTTTCGCGTTAAACTATATGTTAAGTATAGTACATATATGTTAACATTTATAGGTTAAGTACTACTTCTGCTTTTACGTTACACTTTATGTTAAGCTTCATCGAGTATTCCATCATCGATTCATGCTTTATTAATTTATGGAATATTTTATTATTCGCCATATTAATTCGTTTTTCTTATTTCACAGGTACATGGACCGGAATTATGGCTGAAAAATTTATTTTTCCTGTACATACGACATGTGATAATTTGGTAACAGCTACGAGATATGCATCGATAAATGTACATCGCATTTCAATACCGAAGTCGTGCGCGCAGTACCCCTCGAGCATTATCGATGAAACGTGGAATAATGACGAACTTAACCGTATAATCGTGGAGATTAACTTAATAACTACACGCTGAGTACCCGAAGAGAAAAGTGAAACGGTAGGAGATGGAAAATCGAACGAATTTGCGTTTCTTGTAGCTAGGCCGGTAACAGGGGATTAACCTTGCAGATGAATGCGTTCGAACAATGCTTATCCCGCAAGAAAATAATCGCCATTATTCTTTTTCATCTTCTGGTCGCTCCTCTCTTCTATCCCAGCAAACTTTTCAATCAGCCATGAGTTTCCTGAAGAATTCCGTCTATCCATCCTCCTCTTCTCGCAGTTGCTTCTCTTCTTCCCTGCTTCATTTCGTCGTTTTCTGTGTTTTGCTTTCGTACCTGTACTTTTTGTCCCGATTCATCTCTTGGTCCGTAATAATGACGTTCGGCAATCAGGCGCATCCAGATAGTCTAGAAAGAAAGGGGAAAAGAACGAAAGAGGATCGCGATTTGTTAACGTCTACGTGGGCGTTCTCTCTAACCATTGTTGATCTCAAATTATGTAAATAACGAACGCAGAAATTACAGACGACTCTACCCCGATTAAATTCGACGATGTTTGATACAGCAATTTAGGTTCCGCGAGACCGAACCTTCGGTTATCGAGTACTTGCCTGCTATTCGACTGCAATACAGGTGATATCATTATCACGTGATTCGATCCAGACTTTGGGTAACGAACTACGGGTAACGAATTATACAAATATTTTCGAGAGATGTTGTTATTGTAAATAATAATCTACAACCTCGGCATTTTCTTTTTTAATGTTGAATAACGGATAGAATATAGAAAATAAATTTTAATAGGAAAAATTGTATCAAACGAGTGACTTTGATTTCAGACAAAAGTTATAAGTTTTTTTAATAATTTACGTACATTTTATTATTCTTCGATAATTTATATGAATACGTGTTGCAGATGTAAAAAATAATAATGTAAGGGTAGATTAAAGTTTTAATTTAATCTAAAATAATAATTACTATTTGTTTGCATTTGTAAGAAACAAAGTATGGAAAATAAATTTCAATAGAAAAAATAGTATCAATCGAGTAACTTTGATATTAGATAAAAGTTACAAATTTTTTAATAATTTACATACATTTTATTATTCTTCAATAATTTATATAAATATGTGTAGTAGATGTAAAAAATAATAACATGATGCTGGATTACAGTTTAAATTTAATCTAAAATAATAATTATTATTTATTTGCATTTTTTATAATAATATAAATGATGGTCATAGTTATAATTGTAAGTATATCTATAACATATAATTTAATGCTAAACGATTACAAAAATCGTGATTTTTCTCCCTAGATTTCTCGTGAGAAATAATTTACCAGAAGAAAACTAGTTTCAGGTACAAAGAAGCTAAATGATAGTTGTAGTTATAATTGTAACTATATCTATAAGATATAATTTAATGAAATATTAATTTTTCTCCCTATATAAGTCGTGATAAATAATCCACCAGGAAAGAAACTAGTTTTAGATAAAAAGAAGTTCGAAACTTGAAACTTAACGTGTACAGAATCTATTAATATAATCTTTAATAGTTCTTACGGTTGTAATTAATAATCCTAATCAAATTTGAAATGAAATTTATGACGCGCAACCAGTAATTTTCAAACTTGAAAATCGTGTAACAGCGCGTGAGCTTGTCGCGAAAATGCAACAAGTAACATCCGAGTAAACGAAACAAAAGCGCGCGCTACAACTGATTCACGAGCTCCGTTTCGCTCCACCGATTTTCTCGAAAAGTTAACATAACATGTTCCATCCACCTCATACCGGTATCGATAACGAACGACTGCTATCTCTAAAAATCAAGCCTAATTATTCTTCGTCGTAAATCTTAACGACTTGCTGGCGAATCGAATTTTAATTCTCTTCTTAGTTGCCGCTGCATCGAAGGACCGAGGCCATCCGATCCACGGAACGGCTAGAACGAATGTTTCTCGTGGGTGGACCTCGGTCGAGTTCGGCCAGACTCGGCCAGTTTCGGCTCGACGAGCCTGCGTCGACCCCGGTCGACCCATGGCGGTCGGAGCACACAACTGGTTGTGGCTTTCACGAGGCAAGTAGTACGTCGCGCGCTCCTCTTCGTGTGTGCATTCTCGCTTCGTATTCTGTTTTTCGTTTAATCTTCAGATCGTTTCTTGCACGCATTGTCTCTCGAACGAATGAACACTGTCGAAGCAGCTCGTCAACGTTCGTAGTATCCGAAGTGCCATTACACGGTTCGGCAAGTTTCACGCGACGAACTGTCAAAAAATCCAGTCCGTTAGAAGAAGTCGTGCGATCCCGTCGAGATACGTAACTATTCTCATCCAGTCGTGAATACTGTAGCTAAACGAGGTGCTGTCACGTGCGTCTGCATCCGTGAAATCGACACCGATTTACGATACTCGTGGACCATGAGTCGTGTTAGAAGACTTTAACGTTGTTTACAGCATAACGTAACTCGTGTTTACGGCTACCCAGTACGTACAACCGGTTAAGCACGTGGTGGACACGATGCTCCTAAAATTGGCAGTGTTGCTGTTCGTTCTCGTGCGGCCAGGTGCAAGTTACTTCAACCTTTTTCTCAGCCAAGCAGAAGTGCGGAAACTGATGGGTAAGCAAAAGTGTATTCCTTTACGCTTGTGTTCACGCTTCCGTTACCGTCGCTCCGGCTTCCCTAAATATAATATTTTTTGTATGCATGTTTTTCGTAGACTTCAACTTCTGTGAATAATATGTGATAAAATCTTTTTATACGTCTAGACGGAATATTTCATTCAACCATTTTTCGTATCAAAATACAATACAGTTACGATATTCTGCTCTTTTATATATCCCTTAAATTTTTAATAATATTGCCCTTCTATACGTAAGTGCATAGTTTATGTCATAGATATATTTATCAATATAGAGAGTGAAAAATGACATTTTTATGACATTGTATTATAAGAATTATAGTTATTCGTATATAGTAAATTCATAATAGTCCTCATTATACAATTATGGCGCAAACTATAGTAATTTATTATTGTTAAATTTAATATTACGTTTCTTTACATATTATTAATATTTCAACGTTTCGAAAAGATGTAAAATAATTATAAAAACGAGATATCATTTTAGGTAGCCCTTTTCTTCTTGACAATTAGAGATAAATGTAAATATAGGGGTCATTCCTTCGGACAATCGATATTATGTCATTGCGAAATTTTTTTTAACATTCATATCTGGCGCGCAATTTAAAACGATTTTTAATACAAGCGACCTAATAAATCCATTAAAGTATACACCGTCGTTGGACATCTAACCACCGATCAAAAGTCCATTAAGATAGTGATTAGTGCCCGGCATTATAATTGAGCCAGCGGACATTGAAGAATCGCTGGCGTTAAAGGTTTATAGTACCGGGATTTCACTCGACTAATGAATAATTATCATCACGTTACACCGTTCATGCGGCTACGTATTAGCTTCATTAACTCTTGAAAATTCTATGCAATTTTATATATAATCGCCAACTGTCAATGTGCTTAATAGAGCATTAAAATGGTATAGGTCAAGTCGGGGTAATTTATAGTATAGTAAAAGTGTCATAAGTTCCTGTACCACGGGTAATGGAGATCTATCAATACCGCTGCGATATTAAAGCCGGAGTACATGAAAATATTACGCGTACAATTAATTCGTAAAACTCTCACGTCTGCTTCTTCTCAATGGCGTCCTTTAACGGTTATTAAGAAGGATGAGTTATTCTACAAATGGTATTACCGCGGGGTAATAAGCTTTAGATTAACGGTTCTAGAAACGTCCTACAATTGTCTAAATGCTAATGTACCAACTATAACGCAAGTCTCTCGACTTGCATATACTTACGTGCACGGTAAGCTTAGCAGATACGGAATAATTATTAAATAACGATCCATTGGGTAAGTGTACACTATGATTATTCCATTATGATAATGTACCCGCTCACACTGCATTATTTAACGAATTTTACCCCGCAAAGAAAATTATGATAATATACTATCACCCTTGCATCTCAGATCCGAATCTCAACCTCGTACTATCCGTCAGAATTGAAGGTCGTCCAAAAGGTTCTCATTTTCATACAATTGAAAGCATTCTCCAAAGGCTGAAGATCCGCAGTATCACTGCAAAGAGCGCGGATATACTCTCGAGGTCTTTGACGGTGTGATTACTTTCATGCCGCTCCAGAAAAAAAAAGAAAAATTTGGAAAAAATAAAAACGCACAGTGCCGTTATTTTTGAATCGGACCACGTTCCAGGATCGTCTAATAAAAATACGATTGGACGGACACGCGAATGCTCGGGAGCATGGTTCAACGACCCATTAAAATCTCACGGGCGACGTGGTTGATTTCAGTCCTACGATACTCGATCGTTTGTTCCATTCTCACGCTCCCGATTTTCTTTCTTCCCCGTCAGGCGTGCTCTGCCGGATTTTATTTGTAGTCGCTGTTAGTCAGAAATCGGGCGCCGGTGGAACCGTTGTACCGGAAACGAGTAAAAGCCACTCGACGCCACGAACTTTCCAATATTTCCCCGATAACTTCCACGGCGGCGGATAATTCGCTCTCGGCTCGTTGATCCGCGAAAAGCGTCGAGCCGGTTCGCTTGCATCGGCGCGCGCGGGAGAGGGGTGGGGGCGGGCTCGCGACGACACCTGAACCCGCGCGAATTGCCGATTCGCTGATTCGCCGATTCTCCGCTGCGGGAAACGCGCTCGCGCGTACGATTGCGCGTTTTCAGCCGCGCACTTCGCGCCTCGTTCCACGGTCGACGACGCGCGTTTCGTTATGCATCTGTACAGCCTCTTCGGTTAACTCGTACGCGTTCCGCGTCAAGGGTCTCGCGTGAAATCGAATTGTAGTTTAACGCCACGCCGTTCGGGCGAATGAAAAGGAATCGGATCGCGCGTTTCGCTATTTAGAGACGGCTATTACGATTATTAATTGCACCTATAAATTCGGTGTATATTAGCAGCGTGCCGTTCGCTGAAATGAAAGGGTTTGAATATGCCTTGCCGCTTGCGTCGTGTCTGCTACCACCGTTTATTGCCTTTTGCTCGTTTTATTCGCGTTTAATGCGGGATTGTTCGTAACAAAGGAATGGCGAGTTTCTATGTTCCTGCGAATATTGCGTATGTACCTGTGTGATTAATAACCGGGTGCGTGGTAATATTCGAAAAATGTAAATAACGATATTCAAGATTAGGCATTCTTCAAGAAGTGGTCCGACTTCTTTTCGAATTAGTCGTATAATTGTTTTATTGAAGTATTATTCGTTTGCAATCTGCTTTTCTGTTTAAATTAGAGATTGTAATGCAGGTATAATACAGGAAAGTAGTTTAACCTCTTACGAGTAAGTGTTTTAAGTATTAAGACGTTTTTCCACTTAACTCACTAGCGCCACCACAGCCCATATCTCCGATAAATGTAAGATAAATGTATTGTATTGAAATATTTTCTAATTTTACTGGTATAATTTTGAAACTTTCTTCTTACCATGCGTGTCATATTGTTTGCACAATATTGTCAACTGTAATTTTTGGAAATTTTAATGCAAATGTATATCAGTGATTAGGCGATCTTTTCGTTACAGAAAAATAGTAATTCGAAGTCGACGATATTTTTAAAATGGTAAATAAGAAGTCGTATACAAATTAAAACGAAGAATTATTTTACTTCGATATTCCATGCATCGTTGGATAATTTTAAATTTGATATATTAATTAACATCGATTTTTAGAATCTTATTAAATGGCGACACAGAGTCGTAAGGGGTTAATAAAGGCATGAAATAAAATTCAAATTTTAATATTTTAATTATTTTAGAAAAAATATATTTTTTACTAGAAATTGTTAATTAAAAATAAAAATTATTTCTAAACATGTATTAACCCTTTGCACTCTTTTGTCGAGTGTGACTCGATATCAGTTTTTATTACAAAAACTCCTATATTGAATTACATTCGACGTTTTGTGATTTTTTATTTACTGAACAAGAGAACAGAAAATAAGTAATTACTTGAATTCATTAAATTTAAAATTTAATAAATTACAACAATATTTGAGAGCTATATTTAATATGATCAGTAAACAAAATTTTTAAAATAAGTAGCAGTTGAGGAACTGTCCTGTAAAGTAAATTTCAAACAAAATACTTAAAATAGTAGGGAATTATTGGCAACAAAGTTGAAAAATAATTCCCAGTGCAAAGAGTTAAAAATGGAAGATAAATTTTCAAAAAGATACAAATCTTTTTCAAAAGTTTTACTAGTCTCTGCAAAGTGTACTCCTTCATGGAAATGTACATTAGGCTCTAACTGACCGGAGTAACGTTTCTTAACTCAAACACGTAGCAGATAATCCTGTTTAACATAAAAACAGAACTCGTTCACGTGTCATCGTCGATAAAGGATAACTAATGGGAATCTCGTTTTTCCAGTAAACACATTTAGTCGATAAACCGAGAACACGTATCATGACCAAAAAACTGGGTGTTCATCATTACCAACAAAGAACCTCCAGTGTACAATTACATCCATCAAGGTTACACATTTAATCTGAAAATCAATTTTATTAGGAGAAAAAATTACCATAACCTAAAACTTGCACGCGTTACTAGACTATTTCTTAGCGTATACTCATCCACGCGATCGTTTCGCGGCGCGATAATTTAAACCACGTTAACGAAAATATATCGTTGGTAGAAACGAGATTCGTAGGATAAGATGGTGCACAATATACGCGGGACGCAATAAAATATTATAACAAGGTCCTTGTTAAAACGAATACAGCATGGGGTGGCGAGCCGCAGGACCGGCCCTAGTTTGTTTAGACACCGAATAATCGACAGTCGCTTCTCTTCGTCTTGTTTTCGTGCGAGTCCTCTATCCTTATTGCTCGTATTCCTTTCTCTCTCCCTTCAGTCCGATGACCACGCTGCCGCGCGGCCAACGGGCCAACCCAGATAGAGCCCTTGATACCGACGGTGGGGGCATGGAGTGGGGGCGGGGGTGGGGGTAGCCCTCGGGTCGCTCTCCATATGGACCAAGGCTTTTTCGTGCTGCATTCGAGCTTCCTGGAAGCAGGAGGTTTCCAATTTCGGTATTTACTATAGGGTTTCCCGTATTCCCTTACGTTCCTACGCGACCAGGCATCGCGAGAAATCGATCTCGATCGGCCGTGTTCCACTCTGTTGCCTCGTACACCGCGGTCGTAATGGGAAGGAGCGGCGATGAAGATATTGGTCGGTGATTAATTACGGTTATCGGCTGGTACGTTCTCGAAGTAGTTTTCGTTCATTAAGCGCTACAGCGCAAAAAATACAACGGGTGTTCGGGGAAACGAGTAGTGGCCGTCGAATTTATCGCGAGTGGAACATCGTCTGCGTTCGTAACAGCTACTTACGAGAAATACGTTGACTCTTTTCGCGCGACGAAAAATCGTGAATACGGGGCACACTGTTTGCACAGATTATAGATTTCTACCCCGGCGCAATGGAGAGATAAGGGAAACGTTATTTGCACGCGTTTATCGCGTATCCACGAGGATTTCTCTCCCTTCTCCTTCGTACTTTCTGATGAGATTCTTTTTTTTTTCTACGTTGGGGACACTGCAGGGACCCTGAAATTTTTGGAGTTTATCTTAAGGTGTTACGGCCCTACGAGCTTGCTACCACTTTGGTATCGTGTAGCATCCGCTTCGGATAAGATAACTGAATTCCACCGGTGCCACGTTACATTCCTATACCTCTGGTTTCTCACTCTTACAGCGGACAAGTAAATTATGGTCGTCGATCGCTTGGCACGCTTATTAGTATATTTGGCGTATAAAAATGATCAATTACAGGGTGTTATTACAGATTTACCGTCTGCTGGAAAATAGAAAACTTTTATTACACTAAATAAACTTTTTTATTATTAACCCCTTTTAGGGGATTCTCATTTCTGTATTTTTCTTGAAAATTTTTTGTCTTTGTGTTTCTATTTTTGGATTATTTTTATATTGCTTTATAGTTTCAAGAAATATTTTTAATTTGTTCATATTAGACTAGAAATATAATAGAAGGGGTGATTATTTAGTATGCTTTATATTGCTAACTAATGGAAAAAATTCCTGTGTTCCTATTTTTAGGATTACTTTTATATTGTTTTATATTTTCAGGAAATATTTTTAATTTGTTTATATTATATGAGAAATATAATATAAGATGTGATTATTTAGTATGTTTTATATTCCTAAAAAATTATTAAATAATTAGAGGTGAGATACAATATGCTTTTTAAATTCTCGAAACTCGAGTTAGAAATTTTTGAAAATCCATGAACTGAATATAAAAATACCTATTCCATATTTTGCAAATTTTTTATTCGTCCAATTTACATTTTTTCTTATCTACGTTTTGAAAATTTTAAATTACAGGTATAGTGGATAACCTCAAAATTTTGAGAAACTCAATTACTGGAATTATTGGAAATCAACATCACGAATTTCTGATTGTAGCTTTGAATAATTCCTTCGTTTAAATAAAATAAGAAAGTAAATTAAAAATTCTGAAAAATTGTGTATACCTAATTTATATAACACCAGAATTATCCAAATATTCAAAATAACTGGTTTCAGAGTTAATTCTTCCTCTGGCAGCAAATAAAGCTCCCATCAAGATAGTAATCACATAATTATATATATATCTGCTTATTTTCGTCATAAATTTAAATACTCGCCACGGATCAGTAATTCTAACCTCAAAACTATCCACGATACGTCGGTACAAAGCTGAATATTGTAATTAATTTATTATCTCGGCAATTAATTACGATAGCGTAACAGCTGCGTGCTCGGCGTTATATCTCTTTCACTTTTTTATTTTTTTCCTTTTTTCCTACAACTACTACGAGTCTTCTACTTACGCTCGACCATTCGATTTTCCCGCGTTGAAAAAAAGAACCACGTAAATTTAAGCATCGTATATATCCGTACCACTGGAAGATTATACCAGAAACGCGATAATAACTCTCAACAACGGGATTAAAATTCCACGCCGTCTGGGTAACTTTCCATTCAGCGAATTTGCATACGAGGAGAAAGCTCGTTGTAAAATTATTGCCGTGTTCAATCAGAAAAATGTCAAACCGCAATGATCTGCACGAGCATCATCCGTCAGAAGTCCGTGTCAAAACACGATAGCGGTGTGCACTCCAACAATCTTGGCCGGAGGCGGTGTTTCACTCGTGTGAGTCCGGCTTGGGCCCGACCTTAGCTAGTTAGGGCCTGACAGGCCCATCTTGATGTTACCCGAGGAGTGGGGCGGTCTCAAAGGTCCCGCCTGGGCTCCGTGAAAACGTTTATGCACGCACAGTGGCGTAGCAAACAGCGGCCTCTTGGAACGATAAAATGTTCCACTCACCTTCTGGTTAGCTTGCTATAACAGTGCACCAGTAACGTCCAACGCTGCAAATTATACCAACTTTTTCAGTCTATAGATAGTCATCTTGGCCTAATTCATACGTAGATAAGCAAACATTTATGTGAAGAAAGTAACGGTAGAGAAGTGAATTAAAAGAATTCTGTGACATACATATATCTCTAACTATATATCACATTTATAAATTTACAGAATGTGTAAAATCTCATGTCACTCACAACAATATTTGATTGAAAGTGGAATAAAACGACACACGTGGATAAACACACAGAAGTATGTATACTGAGAGTAATGTACACACAAGAAAGTGATAGGGGTAGCTACAAAAATGATAGAAACCCTAAAGTCCTTTCCCAATAACAAAGCAGACATGTCATCATATTGACATGGATATATACTTCTATCAAGAATACCATGTGACTGAGTCTACCACAGAGTACCCTGAATCTGAGACTACAAGTAGAGACTAAAATGGCAGGAATTCATTGCCAAAAGAAGAAATGGAAGTGTTTCAAGCTTGCAAGGGGCTAGTCGTCCTGTCATTTGCGTGTACACACGATACGAGGGTATTTATATGAAGAAAATTGTAGGGAGATGCAAATGGTGGGGGTAAAGAAAAAAAGTGGAAGATGGTATCTGTCGATGCAGAAGTGACAGAGAAGGATGCGTTACGAGGGAAAGGCAGTACGGTTGGAAGATGGACCGGCCTGGACCAGCGGGCGGATGCTGCACCGTTGTCCGCATCAATCTTCGACTCCTCGTTAAGATCCGCGCCTCGAGTTTTCGCTTGTGTGCGCCAGCTCGTTTCGTTCAACCTACGTGCCAGGGACACTCCGCCGGATGTGTTGGTCGGACATTTACATGAGGAGCCGTCGGTGGAGCTGCAGGACCCCCGTGGATTTTCTTCCGAGGGCGAACGACTCCGCTTTGCCTCGCGTCTTTTTCTGCCGGGCGAAAGAAGAAAATCCTACGCAGGGATGCTCTGACATGTCCCGATGCGCGACACGTGTTACTTTCCCAGCTACGAAATCCAACGCTCTCTCTGATTTCCTGCCACGGCTTCATAATACGCTCTGCATTCTTCTTCGCGAACAACTTTATCCCGCGTACAGCGGATCTCCATTTATCCGAGCCCTTGGGGAGCAGTGTAACCGGAGTTTACCGATTGTCCCTACTAGCTATGATCTCTCGTTCAAATAACAGGAGTTGGCGTTAGGATGAGTGGCTTGGATCGATAGACGGCCGCTAACTTGATGGTCTCATCGCGAAGATAAATTGCAGGACGATTCTTTTTATCCAGGCTCCATCTTTATGTTCATCTTTCCGAGTGTATTAATCTGAAAAGTAATTGGTTATAGAGTTAGGACAGACTCTGTGTATCAAAGGATGCTGTAACGTGATTGCCTTTTACTTGGACCTTGTGTTCTCTCAGCCTCTAGAGACTTCAAAGATGCGTACAGAGCGAGGGTGAAAATGCTTCTACTCTAGTTTCCCAGTGGCACTTGGGGGATTTTCTACCGTGAGAAAAGGAAATGTGTCCCGAGTGGATTCGCTTCTGCAAAATGCTTTCCGAATTCCACGTCTTACTATACACAGAAAATTGGGTATAGTACTCTGATCGACCTGAAACGTCTTATGAACAGATTTATATTATGAACTGTGATACTTCTAAACTAAACTAAATATACTAAAAGGGTTAGTTAAGTTATATGTAGTTATAGTTTAGTTTAAGTAAAAACACCTTATGAACAGATTTATATTATGAACTGTGATACTTTTAAACTAAACTAAATATACTAAAATATATTAACAACCTATATTAATTAACCACTATAACTCCTGCATCATTTAGATATTATACCACAGTATAATTTGAAAGATAAATTATATTATATCATATTTACATATATTTATGTTATTTAATATAGTATTTTAAATTATGATATAAATAGAAGTAATAGAAGTTATAATAATTATTAAACAACCTTAGTGCAAGCTTAAAACTACCATAGTGTAAAACCTAGGTAAATATATTATACACTATAACTCCTGCATCATTTAGATATTATACCATAGTATAATTTGAAAGATAAATTATATTATATCATATTTACATATATGTGTGTTATTTAATTTAGTATTTTAAATTATAATATGATAAATAGAAGTAATATAAGTTATAACAATTATTAAACAGCCTTAGTGCAAGTCTAGAACTACCATAGTGTAAAACCTAGGTAAATATACACTATAACTCCTGCATCATTTAAATATTATACCATAGTATAATTTGAAAGATAAATTATATTGTATCATATTTACATATATGTATGTTATTTAATTTAGTATTTTAAATTATGATATGATAAATAGAAGTAATATAAGTTATAACAATTATTAAACAATCTCAGTGCAAGCCTAAAACTACCATAGTGTAAAACCTAAGTAAATATATTATACAGAGACAATAGTTTTCGATAATTGCAATATAAAATACCTGAGACAGGTTCTTCTGACTGCAGTTTCATTTTTCGTTTCTTAGCATGCTATATATCAGCCAATACACTTGTCAATTAAAAGTCAATTGTACACTGGATTACTATAAACAGGTTACAATGACTGTGAATTAAGCCAAATGTGATGGGCCAACTTGGATCACTGAAATAATTTTTCCAAGATGTAAGTCTCCATTTGAATTTCAAGCCTATTCAATCGCTATTAGCAGATCATATCTTCTACATAACCTCTATTTTATCCTTCCTCCGCATCTTTTCTTACCCGTTAACGAGAGTGTTCATCAATTTTTCAGCGTTATCCCCGCGAACAATCTTGCGTTTCTCATTCGTGAATCTGTTTTGGCTTCCAAGCAGCGAGTCCTGAGTGACAGGATCTTAACGAGCATCTGTTTCTCGAAGATGAGTCTGCCGTTTCTGCAGGATCTCCTGTGAAAAACATCTCGCGTAGTTGGAGTACTTACGAGATATGCTGCCTTACCCTTGATTCAATACCGAGATCGTGATTCAGACACTCGAGCGGGATAAAGCCTTTTTATCCAAGAACGCTGTTCACCACGGCACGAACTTGCGCCTGTGATGGGAGAAAACATTTTTCTGGCGTATAGACCACCGATGCATCGGCCCTTATACAAGGTGACTCGGCAACTAAGCGAGTCGAACTCTTTCCACGGGGCCACAAACAGTCCCTGACAAATGGATCCTTAAGTGGTACCCGTCCTTAACCTTTTATGTTGCTACCTAGAACGAACTACCGTGGAAAGAAGAATTCTAAAATACCGCCTTTCTGGAAGTTTATGCGGACAACTCACCGTTTCGTGACTGCATCTTCCGAGCTGACGGCGTAGGGCTTGTGATTGGTATATCGACCACCATTTCTGACAAAGGAAGTGATTTTCTTTATTCCTCGAGGTTCTCTGACTACGCGTAATTGCTTTAATGCGCGGAGGCACGCAAACGAATTTTGCTTGTGTAATTCGTGCCTTGCACATGATGGAGGAATGTTTGACGGAGGATGCTTGTTAGGAAGCTGCGTCAAAGATGTCAATATCGATTATTATATTTTCGCTCCTATGGAACATGCGTGTTTTTGTTTGCAGATCAAACGAGATCCGAAATTTCTGGGAATATTGGGGTGTCAAATTATGAATAGTGGGGATCAAATTGTCGCAAAAATAGAATAGTTTGAAATTTTTGAAACTTTAGAAATCTTTAAAATTTTTTAAATCTTTGAAATTTTTGATGCTTACATAATTTTAAAAATCTATGAAACTTTTGAAATTCTTGAGATTTTTAAAATCTTTGAAATCTTTGAAACTTCTGAACTTTTTAAATTTCTCAAATCTTCGAAACTGTCGAACGTTTAAAATTTTCTAAATCTTTAAAACTTCTCAACTTTTTAAATTTCCCGAATCTTTGAAACTTCTGAACTTTTTCAAATTTCCTAAATCTTTGAAACTTCTGAAATTAAACATTTTTTAAAGATTTCAAATATCTTTGGAATCTTTGAAATTTCTGAATTTTTTTAAATTTCCTAAATTTTTGAAATGTTTGAATTTTTCGAAATTTAAAATATAAATTTTGTTTTGTAAGAGAAATATTTTGCCCTTACAATCGGTCGCCAATGTGCTTATACAGTATGACTTCAATTATTTATGATTTATTTATCCAATCTGTTGTTTATAACCAACAAATATATATATAATTGTTATATATAGTTTATTTCTGTTCTGCTCTGGTATTAAGTAATAAAAGGTATGCTGTGTAGTTAATACTACTGTACTATTAACTCAAAAGTAAAAGAATTATGAATAATTCAAACCAACAAAAATAATAACGTTAATAAAATACAAACCTTATTTTCGTATAGGTTCGAGAGAGGTATATTTTTGGTTATATCCTTCAGGCCACGATTTACCCGGATAATCGAGGTCCTACTGTACCCTTAACCTCTTCGGCACAAGAGTCGACTATAGCCGACAGCTGCCGAATGCATCCCTACGGTCGAGTGTCGACAAACGTCGACAATTGCCGAAAGCATAATACAGCCTACAGTCGACTTCAGTGGACTGTGTATGTCCTTCTGTTTAGTCATTCTGCCCACTCCATTGTAAGCACGTAGTCTCTTGACTCCCGTGCAATTTTTCAGTTTAAATAATTACGAATTATACACGTTAATAATACCTCGTTATAAAACACGTGTTACATAAAAGTATCTCGTGCAACCGCTTATTTCTAATCGCTAAATAATACTACGCGACGAATGAGCATAGCAGCAAAGCATAGACAATCGTACCGAAGATACGCGAACGGAAACCGAACATTTCCGAAGCACCTCTCGCGGAACATTCGGCCAAACGCTGCCAGGATATACTGTAAACGATTTTTCTTCAATTTTACATTTCTCCTACCGGTGTTCCACATGTATATGGAACTAATTATCAGTGTTACCACAAGTACGAATAACCAAATAAAATAGAAAGTTTCGAATTTTCGGAAAACGAAAGTTCCTAAAAGAATATATGGACCGTTTACTTTGAAAGTGATGCAAGTCCATTTTCATTTGTTTCGAGAAAATTAAAGGTTAGCATATTTGTCAATTAAAAAATATAGGTTAATTATGCCAGGTCTGGCAATGTTTCTACCAATTTATCAATATGTAATTTGATTATATATATTTCTTTTAGACGAATTTAATTAAAATAACTTAAAATAAAACTTTCATAATTAGTCAATTATAAAAATCATTTAATTTCAATTTTGAAAAATTAAATACCACTTAAAATATATTTCATATAAATCCAATTTTGCTTATAAATAATAACAAGAAATAAAATAGAAATAGTATTTTTTATTTTGAACGTTAATTATATTTATATATTGTTAAACTTAACATAAGATATTGCTATTATTTATTTATACTCTTCATGTGGCACTGTTTTGAAATATTCGTGATGCACAGGAGATATATAAGATAATAATTGCTCTATATCCTTATATTTCTCGTATGTAATATCCCTGGCATCGTGATACAAAGACGCCAGGGTGATCTTTTCAAATTTTGGCGGTCTTCTTCGACATGTAGGTGATAAATCTAAAGTCTTAAATTCTATGTCCTTCATTCATGTTCTTAATTGTTATAAAATAATATTGATTTACTATTTCTTCTTACCTATATCACTATCTGATGTTAATATGAAATTATCCATTTTTAAAAGAAAATAAGTAACCATGAAATAAAAGAAATGTAGTCCCGCCATCTGTCTGTGGAAATTGGACTTACACCACTTTCATAATAAATGGCTACGCAATTTCTTTTATCAACCAATTTTAAATTGAACAAAGCATTGACATTTTTTAAGATATGAAATACTAACTAGTTATAAATAAAAAGTTAACACTAAATTAAGGATAAATTATGTGATATCTCATTTTTTTAAAAATGGACTAACCTCACTTCAAAATAAACGGTCCATATCTCCAGGGAATGCATTTGATATAAACTAACCTAGAATCTGTCTTATTTTCCGTTTCTCGTTGAAAGTAAGGAACCCGTCTGCACCGGTGACGCGATTTCAAACACGAACCTTGAGGCGCTATTAAACATAAATGGACTAAACATGAAAGACAAGTTGTATATACGCGAGGAAGCACGGGTAAGCTTTTACGTTTGAAGTGTCCTGTCTTGTTGTATGTCATTCTACTGACAGTAGACGGAATTTCGAATGTGTCTCTGGAATTATCAAAGCATCGGCGCCGTGAAAAGGAACACATGGTGAGGTCCACTTAAAAATTCGAAGGCCTCGGAGCGTAGATGCCATCTCAGCTAGGGTTCTCAGGAGTACCTCGCAGTGGGGGATGCTCGGCCTTTTTTTTCTTCCTTTACCTTCGATGTCCTTCTATCTCGAGAAATCGCCACGGCTCATCCCTTGGCAGCCTCTAGTGATAAATCTGCCAGTGGGACTCCTGACGGAAGATTGATCTTTTCTCCAGGCATTGGGGGTAAAGAGCTGGGTTGTCGCGGAACACGTGTAGCCCGTAGGTCAGTTCTTTTCCTGGTATTCGAGACATATTCATACGTCACTCAGCAGTCTTAGCAGAGCGGGGGAAGAGTAAACGGTTTTGTTATTCCGTGGACGGTGTGCTCTGTAGTTGTTACTTCGCGATCCACTTTCACCGTGCGATGCTTGCTTCCATTTCGTGCTTTATGATGATAAGTTCGATGGATTTAGTACCTCGTTAACTCGTTTTACCATGTGCGAAAGTTTTCCATCTTCGCGTGTATTTCTGCACGCATAATATTGTTATATACAGGGTGACTCATTTACGTCCACCCCTCGAGTATTTTAGGAAATGGCGGTGATTTGGAAAATGTTTGAGACAAAGGAAGATGAAAAATTTTTTTTTATTTATTTATTATTTGGAAGACATTTTTGCCTTTTTAATACATTTAAAATTTATTTTTTATAAAAAGATATTAAGTTGCTCATTTTTACTTTTGATATTGCCTTGGAGCATTAGTAGTATTCATCTTTAATATATGCATTGTTACTCAATTTTGAGCTTTTCCCAAAATTTTTCTCAATTTTTTCAATTTTTAATTTCTCCAAAATTTATAGAGGGTATAAATTAACACGTTAAACAAATTAAATTATAAATTAATTTCGAAGTTAATGATTTTTTGATTTAGTATTTTTGTATGGGAAAAATGAGTTGCGTAAATTGGTATATTTTAAAACGTATAACGTCATCGAAGAAAATAAAATTGAGGAAACTACATTCGACATTTTTCTCCAACATTTTTTAGGTCATGCTGTGTATGTTTGTGTTGCGTTGAGATATATTTAAAATGCAAACCGGTTTTTATTTACTTGACAACTTCTCTCCGATTTTTGCTTTCTTAATTATATATGTTTTTCATTTCAGCAATAAAGATTATTATATATATTGCAATATTTTAACGAAATTTCTCGGTTTTTGTCATTTTTAAATCATGTAATTCGTTTCTCTTCCATTTTCAGTTTTCAATTTTTGCTTTCATATAGAACTACAAATATTCGGATTCTAACCTTACTTTTTACTATTACCCCGTAGATAAATATAATACGACTATTAGTACTCGGGAAAATAAAATACCCATTGCCAATCTACAACTTTAAACGTAATAATAGACACGAAACACCGTATATCTGGAATAGAATTTATGTTCTCTGCTCGTAAGAGTTAGCTACCGTAACGCATAAATTACATTTATACCCTGTACATACACTGTTAACGCTCGGCAAACGTGGCTGCCGATTTGTACCCACATTTTTCGACCAACTCGACTGTTCTATAAATAAGTTCTTTATTACCAAGCAAAACAAGCTTAACAATTATTTCAACCCCCAAAAATTTTCCGATATCAACAACCATAAACGTCCAAAATAAATATTTAACACTTACAATTTAATACATGGGGTGATGAAACTTATACGTACGCGAATCTGCACAAAAAAATGAATCAAAAATGTAGAATGAAATTTTTCGATACAAAGTCCCGTTTTCGAGTAAATCGATGTCAAAGTTTCGTGGGAGGGGCGTCCACTTATGTTTGTTTTTGAAGGATATCACTATGCGAATATGTGTATATATTATTTGACTATTCGAATTATGATTCCAATTTTTTACAGTAAATACGAAACTAATATTATCAGTTGTCTTTACGTAGAATCTAAGATCACGTAGAAACTGCGCCATTTTCACAACCCCATGCATACCCCACGAATATTCGATCGCGATTTACTCCAAAACGAGGCTTCGTACGAAAGAAAGTCGTTCCACATTTTCGACGTATTTTTTCACCTAGATTTGGTCCCCGTTCAGCTCGTGCCACTGGTAACAGCCTGTTTCGAGAAAGATCGATTCGTCGGCGCGGAGACGTTAAACGAGCGCGGTCGATCAGATTGATCGCTCACTAAAGAATCTCTCGAGCGAAGAGAATTTCGTCCCCTTACATAATTCGGGAATAAAAGGACTAGTCGGGTGACGTGGCGAAGCTCACAGCTCGAAGGATTAGAGCCGGGAGCGAGCAAGATGGACTGCGAGGGATCTGAAAGGCTGAGGTTAGCCGGTTCTTTGGAGTCGACTTCCTGGCGAATACTTCTTAACGAGCAGCGTCGATCGAACGGCACGAACCGGGCTGCCAGGGGTTGGACACCCGATTCAACGTCACGATAAATTCAGTCGCCGCGTAATCCTCTTCGTGTCCGAGCCCTGATTGCTGGTACGGTGCCATATGTCCTATCCGCGGTGGCGACAACGTCTCAATCAGCCCACCCATCTGTCAGTCCTCGTCCACAGGGCTTTTACTATCGTTACCACACGATATAACGACCTAGCCGTGGCTCGCAATCGCATTTCGAGGGTGCACGCCAGGAACAATATTATTTTAGCTCCCGATGCCAGAATCACGTTCACAACCCGTCGCAGGTTTGCTTTTGCTTCCCGTTTCGCTACCGTACTACCCTCGATAAATAAACTGGGGTTACCTACAATGCCGAGAGTCCATCTACTGTCCCCCGCGCTCCGTCACAGGACAATGAACCGGATTTAACCGCGAAACGTATGGAAAGAAGCGTATCTCGGCTGGACGTGTGACAATAAATCACCGTGTTGTTGTTGCTAGTGAGTCCGCGTGATTGGGCACGTTCCTGCGAAATTGCTGTTGTCGGAGATCTTGAAGAAGGAGCGAGTTGGTCTTAGGAGTTTGACGAATTCGAAGCATGGTGTGGGTTCGTATTGAACCGACGGATTCTAAATTATTTTCTCGTGTGCATCGAATTCTGGTTGTTTGTTAGTTTGCTGATGAATTGGTATCTTCTTTAAATATTATCGAGGCACAAATGGATGAGTAAATAGATACAAGTGCAGCTTAATAAGAGAAATTATTTAACAGTAGAGCTACCGATCTTTAACGGGTACCTAACTATAACGTGCACAGATTATAGTAATTTCAGCGGTACCGATGAATATGAGTGAATATATCGATTACAGTTCTTTCTTAATACGAGTTCATACCAATTTTATTCTTAAAGCAGGTGTATGTATTCGGTGATTACAAAAAGGAAAATTCTGGGACCAGTCATTTTGACTGGGTTGGTAGTTCTAGTGTTAAATGGGTGATTAGTTAAAAAAAATAAAATAAAAAGGGGAATATAATTCTGCAAACAATATAATATCCGTAGTAAGAAGAACATTCCAAAATTTTGTCAGTAAAATTGGGAAATAATTTAAGGATATGTATGATATTCACGACTCGCTTATTGGAGATATAGACCGTGGTGGCGCTAGTGAGTTAAGTGGAAAATCGTCTTAAGATTGGCTTATAACGCTCGTGAAAGGGTCATTCGCTTGGAAGATATTGTATGTGGGATGGACTACAAGTGTACTCTAATAAGGGAAGATTTTCAGATGAGTGATTAATTTAAAGAAAAATAAAAAAGAAAAATAATTGTGAAAACTGTTAATTATTGTGATTCTCTGTGGTGTAAAAAAAGATAGCGTCGTGATTTGTAGAACAGAATTTACTGTCACAGAATGCTTTAAAAAAATCGCTTGTACATTATATCATAACACTCGATACACACTGGCTGTCAAAGACAAAGCATCACGTTTAATATATAAATAAAAGAAGAACATCACTCGGTGATAATATAAACTAATTGTAAGGATGCTAATTATCGTAGAGATTACTATATTATCGACAAAAACAATATGATTTCCATAGTAACAAGAAAATTCCTAGATTTTGTCAATAAAGGAAGAAAATAATTCAACGAAATGTACGATATTTGCGACTCGTTTATTGGAGATATAGACCGTGGTGGCGCTAGTGAGTTAAGTGGAAAATCGTCTCAGGATTGCCTTAAGATGCTTATGGAAGAATTAATAGCTGAAGTGAATAAAAAATCTGTTAGATAATAAATAAATACAATAGGATAATAAATAAATACAATGTACATATAAGTATATATAGCGAAAAATGTATATTTCTCCGTAAGTACACCCAATTCTGTTTTTACACGAACTCCTTTTACACGATTTTGATTTAACACGAATTAGGAAAAAAGTTTAATTCTCTTTTTACATGACTTATTTTGATTTAACACGATCGACCCAAATTTTTGGCCTAGCCAAAACACAAACACAACGGTTAATTACCGAATTCGTTCTTAAATCCACTGAAACATCGGCACCACAGGAGGCTAGTCCTAATTTTGCTCAAGAGATTACAGAAAGAATTTCACCAATGGAGCACGAAGACGATAACCAAGACATTTCTAGTGATAGCAGTAATATTGCAGTCTTACGCAAACGAATGCGTTTATTGTCAGAAAGTGCCAACGAATAAAATCTTTTTACGTGTAACTCATATTATCTTGCCTAATTTTTGTGTTCATGAATTAGTGACATGCTTTTTTCCTTTTCAAATGATAATTTACTTTGTACGATACTTGTGCAATCTTTATGAAATAAAATGTTTAAGATCCTAACATGAAAGCTCATAGTTTATTGTATTATTTTTGCTGATTTCTTGAGACTGGAACCAATCTTCTATTTTTCCATAGATGCAATATATTTTTTTACACGAATTGTTTTTGCACGTATTCTTCGGGAACGTATCTATCGTGTGAAAACAGAATTAGTTGTAATTATTTGGGTGTTGACGGTTCGGTGGTTATATCACGACTGACTATTCGAATGTGTAATAACCTCTGATGGGCCATCACTTGTGTACCTCTTGTTGTTGTTGTTGTGTTGTTTTCTTTCTTCCGGCAAAATCCATTGTGGAATAAAACAAAAAATTTGTTTAAAATTTATAAAATTAAAAGTTAGAAACATTTTTTAAAACTAATTGTCTGTCTAAATTATTTCTCTTATAAAACTCTTTTTGTCTTAATTGTTATGAAGTGTAAACTCGTTACGAAAAGTATATGTGTATATGTACATGAGAAAAAGGAGCAAATATATCGTATTATTCTGAATATAAATTTATCGCTTGCGGAGTCTGATGTATATGTGCACTCCCATTATAGAAGGTAATAAAATAATTATTATTCATGAATGCAGAATGTTTATTATAAGAATTAAAAAAGATTATAGTACAAATATTAAAATCCACGATATAAATATTAATGAGGTATGCCCTAAAGGAGACCAAAAACTACAGATTTGACAATGTTGACTTATATGGCTGTGAGCTACCCCCTCCAGTTCCTGGAATTGCTGGCTCCAGGCAAGCCCCGACGTTATCTATAATCCTGATCGACGTGATTGATCTGGTACTGAATTATCGAGAAAAGGAGGACGAATATATTCGATTACATTATATAACGCACCATTAATTAAATTATTGAAATTTATGTAACCAAAATGATACCAAGTATGATATATTTCTACTAATTTTTAGCTAAATGAAGATTTAAGGTTTCAGAGTATTTAAGAAAATCCGAGGATTTAATACAAATAATCGAAGATAAAGCGTTTAATAATTTTCAAAAATCTCAGGGCCAAATTACGAAACTTATTATTACTGCTTTATTTAAAAAATACCTCTACCTAAATCATTATAAATATTAATAAAAATATGGTCGATCAATTTTCATATTTAAAAAATATTATTGTTAAAATTAAATTTATAAATATTAAATTTAAATATTCAGATAAAAAAATTATCGTAAATATTCTTCTATGCTATTCAATATTAAATCCAGAATTAATTAATTGAATTTGTTTCCAATTGTATTGTTTCTAATAAATAAAATAAAATAAACAATTATATTGTTAATACATTTTTAATACACTTCAGCTGTTTCTCCCTCTCCTGCTGGGCATTTCTCACTGTTACCAAAATTCACGAGTGTCTAAATGCACGAACGAGTGTCAACAGGTGTCGAATAGTGTCAGCCAATTTTCGAAAACGCACAACTCAGCCCATATGGCCAGACATTGACTCGAGCGGTGGCCATATATCCGAACACTGCTATAGCTCGAAAGTGCAATGTTCTGACTGTGTCCAGAGATAGAATTGTTTGCCAAGTCGTAAACTCAAGAATAGAAATCTTCAGTCAGCGTGTCATAAACCTCGTTTACTGATTAACAATCGTTAACGGTATAATTATTCTGGTGGATTACTAGGGACATTTTTATCACTGAATCGTCAAGTGCCATTCCTTGGTCAGTAAAAGTATCATTTCTAGTCAATTTAGGTATCGAACTTTAACCCGAAACCAATTGCATTTGCATTGCAAACACGAATCTTCAGCAAGTATAATAATACCAAAAATACATTCGAACTTAGCCTGTAGTATAAAAAAATCGTTGATGAAATTTTACAATTATAAGAGAGGCTGGATTATCGAGTAATCTTAAATTCAGATATCTCTCATGAAGCACGGAAAATGGATTTTGAAAAAATTCAGTATTATACGAAATAATAAATTTTCAAAATTAACAAAAATAAACTATTTACAACAATTTTGCGATAATTAATAGTGTTAAAACAATTAGTTAGAAATACTAAATTAATATTGCGTTAATATTATTCAATGTTTTCATTGCAAAAAACGCAGTCTTATACGAAATAATAAATTTTCAAAATTAATAAAAATATGCTATTTACAATAATTAGTAATTTTGCGATAATTAATAGTGTTAAAACAATTAGAAATACTAAATTAATATTGCGTTAATATTATTCAATGTTTTCATTGCAAGAAATGCAGTATTATACGAAATGATAAATTTTCAAAATTAACAAAAATATACTATTTACAATAATTAGTAATTTTGCAATAATTAATAATATTAAAACAATTAATCAGAAATACTAAATTAATATTACGTTAATATTATGCAATGTTTTCATTGCAAAAAACGCAGTATTATACGAAATAATAAATTTTCAAAATTAACAAAAATATACTATTTACAATAATTAATAATATTAAACCAATTAATCAGAAATACTAAATTAATATTACGTTAATATTATGCAATGTTTTCATTGCAAAAAATAATTTTGTGTAAAATATCGAATTATAAAATTTTATATCCAATGTTGCTACTTTTATTTATGTTAGTTGTAAAAAGAAAGTTTTGTAGAATTTTTATCAAATACATTTTGGTAAAAATTTGAGTTTTTTGAGTCCAAAGAATCATCAGACGAGCAAAAGACGAATTTTAAATTTTAATACTCTAAAATTCCATACGAAATTCTGCGAAAACACATATTTCTGTGTCACCAGTGAAAAATATCAAATAACCAGGGCCGCATTCGCCATAAGGCTCACTGCAAGCAAACAGGGCCCTATTGTCCCCAGAGCCATATTTTAAAACCTTGTTCCTCACCACCAACAGTATGAAAAAGTCCAATCATGTATGTAAAATAAAATACATATTTCTACATAATTAAATTTATAATTCAAAAATAAGGAACAAATAAGATAAATGTATGAGCCGTTCATTTCACAAATCGATTAACTCCACTTTTTCAAAAATCTTAAATTTAAGTGTCAAAGCACTTGGTATAGTCGTAACTTTTTATATTTATAATAATTTTCCCTGATAATTAAGATTAACACCATTAAACGACAAAAATTTTTTGGCCACTGAATAATAAATAATTTATTTCACAGGTCACTTTGATTAACTCCGTACTCTAATGTAAATCGTTGCAATAATGCAACTCAAATGCACTAGCAAGCCATGAATGATAACGGTGAATTTTTAGTGCCGTCTTATCAGAATTTAAGTAAAATTTAGTAAAATTTAAATTTATTACTTTTTTCACTTGCCAAATCGATTAACTCTTCCAGTAACATAAAAATGGTAACATTACTAACGATTACCTTTCGGCTATTTTGTCTTATAAATTTTATATACCGTTAGATGAAAGTTACATTTGTATTTATGCATTCTACGATATTTATTTCGATTTAAATTATAAAGGGAATTTTGAAAAACAATATACATTATTGCATTGCATTTCTCCACTTTTTGCTTTATGGAGTTAATTAAAGTGTGCAGTGAACGGCTCATATATACTAATATCGTGTTATTTAAATTTTCTTGAAATAAAGCAAGAATAATTGAAATAAATAATTGAAAATTATTTATAAGAGTGTATAAGAAGTACCAACTTTGATTATCAATAATTCAAAAATTGTAATAAAGGTGATTAAAATAACGAAAACAATTTCCAAAAACGAGTGAGGAATGTCCACTTTTATTTTTGAAGTTAAAAGAATACTTGATGAACCTGATTAACCTGTTCTCTGAAATTTACCTTGCTAGAATAATCAATGTTAATTTGGTATTTATATTAAATGAATTTAATTTAAATGAAATTCTGAAAAACGAAAATATAAACGTAGAAAAATTACCAATCGACAAACCACGTTTCAGAGAACAGTTAAAACAAAAATAGACACCATAAATACCCCAACCTTGTAATGAAAAATGTCATTTCATGACTTCACAAGAAAGAAAGACAAGAAAGAAACAAAATTAGCAAAAATTCTTTAATCGATTTTAAAACAATTTAATTTGCAAAACAATTCAACTAGGCCTATGTCCACTACACCAAACCATTACATGGTAACCCCTCTAAACGGAATTGAATTAAACCTAAGATAAACCTTGAATTGCAAATATCTTAAAAATTACTAAGTGGTAGCACCTATAATCCTTCACCATCAGGGAAACTAAATCTACCACCCTACAAAATTTGAAGTAAATCCATGACTCGAAGGCCTTACAGTCTCCTTGTAAGTTTAATTTTGAGATAGTCAGTGCTTCGTGTTGGAGGCATCGATCTCATAGCCTAAATTGTCATGTGTAACCCCTTTGTACATTTTGGTTTCTTTTTGTATGTATATCTTTGTAACTATTTTCTGACGCATTAAACGTATGCTAGAAAAGAAAAGAGTAGGCAATTAGGAGTGTAGGAAATATCATAATAATTTCAAGAGAACGACGCCATCTATTGATGAGTGTTAGAGCTAATAGTGTTACTTCTTTTGTTTTTGCGAGGCACTGCCTGACGCATTAAGTCAGTCACTTTGTACCCAGTCTATTAGGAACACATGTATATTGTAAATATAATAAAGGTACTTGGTAACGAAGGAAACTGTGTAAAGTTCATTTATAATCTTAACAAGGAGACTTTCAGGTAAACGACGAAAAGTTTTCCAGTCACTGAGATCCTTTAAAATAGACAGTGAAAAATATGAGGGATTTGAGAGTAACAGGATAGGCTGGCGGAAAGGGTAGCTTAATCCTTCCGCTAGCCAGGCCTTTAAGGAGATGTCTGAGTTTCGGAAAGACCGGGGAAAGTATCGCTGAAAGGATGAAATAACCCAAAGGCATGCACTTGGTCTCTCTCGTTCCCCTTAGTCCTCTCTTTTTCCACGCTCGCTTACGACCCTCCAGAGTGAATTATAACTGGTGTCGCGTGAAGTTACGCCTTCCTGGATGTGACCTATGGCCTGCGTGGAGGGACAGAGAGAGGCTCGGTCCCGTGGTAACGAAAGGAGACAAACCGAGAAGAAACACAGGCAGGGTGTACAAACGACGTCCAGGACTCGCCTAGGACTTATGGGTTATTCAGAAGAGACCCTCGTTGGCGGAGGAAGACGGTTCTCGTTCGATATATGCTAAACAGCCTCCTGTATTATATAGAGGGTGGTTTTAACGTTTCACACATGGTCTTTGTTGCGCTCGTCTGGAACGGGCCATGGAGACCTTCGGTTGGATCTCATATCCATGCCAGACCTGAAGTGGCCTAAGAGAAATACGCCAAATCGGGTATCTCCCCGGCGTACTCCTAAAGCCTACTAGGGTCAACTGCGGGTTGACTTCCTCCGCTGGACTGTGCTCTTTTCTTTGGTATGATGATGAATTAAATTCGCACCCAACATCTGCCGCTATATCCATAAATGGACCAGGTACGGCAAAGCAGCGCATGGCGCCGAAATGCTTAAGAAACAATAGTTGTTGCGCTCGTCTACGTCCAAGTGTCGGATATCCATGAAACCGACCAGGATCTGCTGACCTGTGCTCATCTGGAAGCAATTTTGGGTTGTGCAGGACATGGATACTCTTTCATTATAGCTGCTAATGCGGATGCTTATAATTTTCTTTGAGAAACTTGGTCAGGGGGAGCTAATTATTCTGGCTTTGTAGCGTGACCAGTTAAAATTGCATGATTGTCTGAGTGGGTCTGAGGATTATGATAAAAGTGCATCCAAGTGCTCATCAGGTCATCACATAGTCAATCAGATTATTGCAGTAGCGTGCAATTCTATTAGAATCTTCTTGCAGATACCAAAATAAGATAGATAGGTCAGAGATAGTTCCATGATGACGGTTTATAAAAATTAGAATGATGAAAATTGGCAATCCACTGACCAAGTTCAGAGATACTGTCATTATGAAGGTTTACGTAAATTAGGATGTCGAAAACTGGAGATTTATTGGCCAAGTTCATAGACAATAGCATGATGACGGTTTACGCAAATTAGGATGATGAAAATTGGAAATCCGCTAACCAAGTTCATAGATAATGGCATGATGACGGTTTACTCTAATTAGAATGACGAAAACTGGAGGTTCCCTGACCAAGTTTAGAGATTGTGCCATGATGACGGTGACCGCAAATGAGAATGACAAAAACTGGATATCTACTGATCAAGTTCACAGATAATAGCATAACAGTTTACACAAATTAGGATGACGAAAATTGGACATCCACTGACCAAGTTCAAAAATGGTGCCATGATGACGGTTTACGCAAATTAGAATGACAAAAACTGAAGATCTACTGACCAAGTTCACAGATAATAGCATGATGACAGTTTACACAAATTAGGATGACGAAAACTGGACATCCACTGACCGAGTTCAAAAATGGTGCCATGATGACGATTTACGCAAATTAGAATGACGAAAACTAGAGATATACTGACTAAGTTCGAAAATAGTGCCATGACGACGGTTTACGCAAATTAGAATAACGAAGGCTAGAGATCTACTGACTAAGTTCACAGATAATAACATGATGACAGTTTACACAAATTAGGATGACGAAAATTGGACATCCACTGACCGAGTTCAAAAATGGTGCCATGATGACGGTTTACGCAAATTAGAATGACAAAAACTGAAGATCTACTGACCAAGTTCACAGATAATAGCACGATGACGGTATACGCAAATTAGGATGACAAAAACTGGAAATTCACTGACCAAGTTCACAGATAATAGCATGATGACAGTTTACACAAATTAGGACGACGAAAATTGCACATCCACTGACCGAGTTTAGAAATGGTGCCATGATGACGGTTTACGTAAATTAGGATGACGAGAACTGGAGATCAACTTGAACTCGGATGCAAATGACGATCCAAGTGTGCATCAGAAAGCAATTTGGTACTTTCTAATACCTAATTAACCACGAACTATGACGGTAGATCTCCTAACTTGGTCTCAATTTCGATACGTACCTTGCTCCTTGCACTTGACATGTCTGTTCAGAAAACTTTGAGCTGCAGCCCGGAGTAATCTCAGAAGGCGTGAGAATAATGGGCTATAAGGTATCCACGAAAGTGTCCAAAAGCTGACGCCCTATAGGGGTGTGCGTGGAACACGAGGATCACACGTGGGTGAGAGCTTGCATACGTGCACGGGGTATATACTCACGCCCACGTCGTTTGCCCGCGCTGGCGAAAGTGAAAAATATCCCATGCAGCGGCAGCACGCGCTCATATACATACGTGCACATGCACATATAACTGCGAGCTCGTTTGTACAAGCATACATGGATACGTTATTAGATCTCCCGAGGCTGCGTGTCGAGGTATCGGCGAGTACCAGCTGCCTGATCTGGTCGTTAACCTCGCCTCGCGGATCATTTTTGGATCGGCCTGACGTGTTCGAGTTCTCATGGCAACCCTCATGGATTTCTGATAAATTGCTCGTAAATCATCGATCGCCTTCGACCACTCTTCTATGTATAACTAGGTCTTGGGCCTGACTAGACCTAGGTGCTTACACGAGCCTACTTCCTGTCCAGGTTCTATCTGGTTTCACGAGCTGAGCTGCAAGTCAGCTTGGATTTGGATCAAACTGACGGGTTCGAATCTCTGTGAAAATTCTTGTGGCATAACTGATTTAAATACGGTGCTCCTTCGATTAGGTTCTTAAGCATTTTTCAGGACATGTCATGGGTGAAGATGAGACAAATAGACTCCTGTGTTTGATACAGAAATAAAGGAAGTACGAAGCTAGTTGGACTTTTCGTTTTGAAAAATGAAAAAATTTTATGGTCAGGAATTTCAGAATTTTGATACTTTTTTGGGAATTATAAATTTTATTTGATTATTATGATCCTGGGTCTAACTAGAATTTGGATCTATGTTCTTGTAGGTCTAAGAAGGATGTTCGTTTCTTGTTCAAATTCTGGTTGGTTGAACGATGTTTTTAATTTTAATATTAATAAAATTTTTTATAATTTTTTAATTAATTAATTTTTGAAATTTTTTAAACGATTTTTAATAATACTTTTTCAGAGCTCAGTTCCCCATAATAGTGAAACCTTATAACGAATATTTCCAGAGAAAGTTGTTTAAAAATAATCGATTTGTAAATTCAAATATTTCAATCTCGAATTCAAGTGATTTATTTTATTTTTCGAAAATCACATTTTTTCGGGGGGAACCTGCTTCGTGATGTTATAATATAATAATAATTATTTATAAAAAGGTCTATGAATAACTGATTTGTAAATTAAAATATCCGATTTTTCCATTCCAATTTTCAAAAGTCCCATTTTTCGTGAAATAAGTCCCATAATACGTGGAAGCCTAATCTATGATAATAATCTATAATACACGTAATATAAAATAGATATAATAGAAAATAGAACAAATTATAATATATAAATAAAAATACATACAAATAAAAATTTGTTCTATAAATAGAACAAATTTTTTAAAAACAAGTACTAATGATTTGAAAATATTTCAGCTCCCAATATGGTTAATACCCCATTTTAATTTTTGATAGTCCTGAAAATATTAAGATCACACCCCCCCTGTACATAACAAATATCTAGGGAAAATGAAAATTTACGAACAACCAATTTTTTAATTAAAATATTTCAGTTTTCAAAATTTTTTAAAAGCGATTAGTTATCAAATGAAAATATTATAGTTCAAAATTTGGTCAATTCTCCATTTCAATTTTTAATAGTCCTGAAAATATTAAGATCACACCTCCCTGTACATAACAGATATCTAGGAAAAATAAAAATTTACGAACAACCAATTTTTTGATTAAAATATTTCAGTTTTCAAAATTTTCTAAAAACGAATAATTATCAAATGAAAATATTTCAATTCCCAATTTGGTCAATTCTCCATTTCAATTTTTAATAGTCCTGAAAATATTAAGATCACACCTCCCTGTACATAACAGATATCTAGGAAAAATAAAAATTTACGAACAACCAATTTTTTGATTAAAATATTTCAGTTTTCAAAATTTTCTAAAAACGAATAATTATCAAATGAAAATATTTCAGTTCCCAATTTGGTCAATTCTCCATTTCAATTTTTGATAGTCCTGAAAATATTAAGATCACATACTCCCCGTACATAACAAATATCCGACAAAAATAAAAATTTTCGAATTAAAATATCTCCGTTTTCAATTTGGCCAATTCCCCATCGGCCTTTGAAATCTCATGGATCCAAACGAAGCAGATCTAACTCCTCGTACCCAAGCACCGTGAATACTCATTGTGCAGTGGTCGGTGGTGCATGCAAGGAGGTCGGTGTCCAGAATCGCGGTGGGATGGAAGAAAAATCGGAGCGGGTGCATTGTAAGCAGGCGTCACGACGTATAAATCTAATATTTCCTGTTCCTTCGACCTGCACTTTACCATTCTGCCTTTCCCTCTTTCCACGCTCCTCCCTCGTAGCGCAGCCACCCGCCGTCATCTCATTTTAAAAGGCCTCGCTACGGGATGGATCTCGTTATAAGCGTACCGTGGGTTTTGCGCTGCAAAGGTGTTAGGTTTCTGACCCAAAGCCCTGGGTCCGGGACCAGCGGGCCCCCGTGGCTAGCCCGCAATTCAGCGGGCCCTTTTTTCAGCTCCCCTTTATGCCGCGACTCTTGGAGCTTCGCTCGTCAACTCGCCTCTATACCGTATTTTGACAGCGGGGGACACGGTGCCCTGCGAAATTTTGCCGGCTGTTTCGCGCCTCGCGAAACGAACACTCTTGCGCTCTTTTCTACCCTATCTCGCCTCTTTTGTGCCCACGTTTTTTTCCATGCCCCTTTGTCTCTCGCGTATACGCGATTCAGCACCTTTAAGGCTCTTGAATTCAGCGTGACAGTTAGAGAAGACAGTTTTTGTCCTGGGCTTTCATTTTGTTTTACCTGATCGGTATTCCGTTGCACGCTCGCACGTTTCCATGTGAGAATTTTTTCAACGATGCGAGCCAAGATGCTGGATATTTGCAAATTCGCCGATGAAATATCAGGATGGATTTTGATACGTGTACTAAACGTCAATATGACAGGGTTTTCTCATTGATAGAAAAGCTAAGAGAGAAGTTACGACAAAATGGCGGTCCAATATGGCCGCCCAATATGGCGGCTTGCTGTACTGAGACTTTTAAGTTGGAATAAAACTGGTGAAATTTAAGTTTCGAATATATTGGACGTTTAAATAGTATTTAAGGAAAGGAGAGAAAATAATTTTGTGAAATTTTATGGTATGAATTAACGATTCGAGAAAATATAGAAATTACTAATCTATGGAAAACGAAGATAATTATTCAGTTAATACAAATATTGGAATTCTCTGGTTGATGTGGCAGGGTTTTCCAGGTTTTCTCACTGATAGAAAAGCTAAGAGAGAAGTTGTAACAAGATGGCGGTCCAATATGGCCGCCCAATATGGTGGTTTGCAGTACTGAGACTTTTAAGTTGGAATAAAACTGGTGAAATTTAAGTTTCGAATATATTGGACGTTTAAATAGTATTCAATAAAAAGAGAGAAAATGATTTTGCGAAATTTTATAGTAGAAATTGACGATTCACAAAAATATGAAAGTTACTAATCTTTGGGGAACGAAATTTATCATCAAAGGCATTTAAATGTTAGAATTGCAAGTAAAATATTGTAATTTTCTGGTTACATTTTTTAATGAGAAAAACCTAAAAAGAAAAAGAAACTAAAGAACCATTCGTTAATTTATTTTAAGTTACCAATAGATCATGCTTACAGATAGGACAAAATTTTGGTCGATTAAAATATCTTTTAAATTAATCATTTTTTGCAATAAATGGCCCAGTGTTTTTATATACAAAATACGAACTTAAAACAATAAGAATTTTGTACTTAAATAATATGAGATCCCGAATTAAATCAAAAAGTGTTTTAAAAAGTCAGTTTTCATATAATATTAATTTTTCTATTAATCTCTTAATGTTGATTTGTATCAGTCCTAGGTTTCCATATATCGGAATATTATTTGGATATTTTATTTTTATACAAAAATTATTTCACTATGCAACGAAAGGAAGTAACGGTGTTATACGAGGAATATGTATGTTTTTCTTCTCCCCGTAGCTTAACTTCTCATCCTTCGTTCCGGCTTTCCGAGCCACCCCAAAGCTCTATTTTGACATGGCGAAGCGTGACGGTGCGTAAAATTTCGGTAATTTTTCCTCTTCAGAATTTCCTTTTCATGTGCGTAGAATTTCGTTCCCTTACGAAATGTTGAAAATGTTTATTTTCGTACATAATATCCCGAAACGGCGTATAGAAATGGAAGCTTGTATATACCTGCTCGGTACGCCATAATAGTGGGCCACTCTGAGAGGCTGAAGATCGTCGTCTGAGAAGCTCCGTATCTCTTTCTTTTATTTCCGATATCCTACGACGACCATTTTGTTCGACCATTGTGTCTCTAAATGTCCCATAAAGTCTCCGAAAACTCGACGCCATTCATCCTTTTGCTCGCGAGTTAGGAGTCTCCTGTTCAATAATAAATACTTGACACATAACAGGTGGCAATTTTTTCGTTTTTCTGAGACTAAAAGCCAGTCAAAATAATGGAATTCAAAGGCTGGTTGTTTCAAACCTCAGTAATCCTAAAGAGTCCCACTATTTATGGCTGTGTACTTATGGTTTTTTGGTCCAAAATTGTATGAAACTCATAGTTGTCATGTTTTGATGTATTAGAACAGTATATCTTAATTTTATTCTTCTATATTATTAGTTAATATGTGATTTATTCATTGCACTATACCTGTGAAATAGGTATTTTCAATTTCGGTATTTTTATTATAATTATATTTAATTCAGAAGGAAGTAAGAAAGATATTTAATGTAGATATGGACCGTGGTGGCGCTAGTGAGTTAAATGGAACATCGTCTTAAGACTGCCACAGGTAACAGAAAATGAATCAACATCATATTAGAGCTTCTTATCTTTTAAGTAATGGTATTTTCGACCAATACTACGCATCATTTCCAAATATTTTGTATTCAAACATGCACGTTTAGCACAAAAATTTTCCAATTCGTGGTTAATTTAAATTTCTCAATTTAAGTTACATATCTTCATAAGTGATGCACTCTAGATCCAAACAATTGATCAGTTATATAAGAATTTGCATAATCTATATTCCACCATATTAACCCTTACTCTATGAAGCCAGGAAAACCAAGACTTACAATGCATTCGCTCTAAACATATGAAACAAACATTGTTAGTTACAAATACTTATCATATCCTTAAAATTCAACTTTTCCATTTATCATCCACCACTCGGACAATAAAATCGAGAAAAAGATGAAACCTGCGAATAAATCTGACAATCGGTGCAAAGGGGTAAGGCTATCAGAATTGATCACAGTAACCAAGCCACAGGCAAGCCGGTCCTCAACGCGACCCACGGAGCCCTGTTTCCTCGGTTCTATTCTCGCGGTGTAGCTCACCCCTTTGTGGAGCACGGAATAAGCATATCAAAGAGGTCGAAAGCAAAGAACAAAAACAACGTCAGAAGTCTCGTAGGGGTCTTTTCTACCTTTGTTTCGCCTTGCAGATATCGTTGATCGATATCTGTTTGCGCGCAGGTTCACCGAACCGGCTAGCCGTCTGAGAGTTTCCTTAGTTCCTTATCTTTGATCCCGCACGTTTTCCGGGTGTCAGCAGGCTGGTAAGGGGGTTCCGTAACAGTTTGAGAGTTCTCCTAGTAGGCGCGTCGGTCGGTGTAGTTAGAGATCGTACATGTACCAAGAGGAAAGGTTCGAAGTGCCGTGGAACCCTTCGTGACAATTGTGTCTGGCACTCGTTGTCGAGGGTCGACGCCTTCGTTGAAAGGGCCCCCTTTCTCTCTCTCTCTCCTTCGTTCCCTTACCGCATCTCCTTCATCTTTTTCTTCTCCCTTTACTGCTCTTGCTTGCACTTTGGCCTGCTGCAGGCGTACCAGACATCAAAGGATCTTTGGTACACAGCACCCCTTGGTTACCCGCGTGCAAAGTTCCCGCATAAATGCGTGAAAGAAGCCCCGACTAGATAAGGGCTTCAAGAATATCTGTACCGGTAACGAGGTCACGGCTAGGTCCTCAGAAGAAATAGATGATTCGCTTTACTGGTTATCTGTATTAATGAGAAATGATCAGTGACGGAGTGGAACACGTGGTTCCCGTACCTTAACCCTTTGCACTCCGAATTATTTTTCAATTTTGTTGCCAACAACTCCCTACTAGCCTAAGTATTTTGTTTGAAATTTACTTCACAGGGCAGTTCCTCGACTGCTACTCATTTTAAAGAACTTTGTTTACTGATTATATTAAATAAAACTCTCAAACATTCTTGTAATTTATATTTTGCATTTAAGTAATTCAAGTGGTTACTTATTTTCTGTTTTCTTCTTCAATAAATGAAGAACGTTGAATGTAACTCGACATAAGAGTCCCTGTGATGTTTTGATGTTCAGTGGGTTCTGTTTTGAAATGTTTTACCTTCCAGGTGAAGGAATTTAGCATTGAACTTGTCATGGCTGTTGAAATGACTGGTCAGATGATTAGTCATGGTTTATAGAGAAGACTAGATGTGAATCTTAACACCTGAAAAGAAATAGAAATTTATTTAAAACATGAAGAGTTGAAAACAGATCAAACGCTTTGGAATCAGAATTTTGAGAAATTTAGAATATCGTGTTTCTGGCCCTAGAATTTATTGTGAATATAGAGAGTTATTTTGGCAATGAAATTTAGATAAATTTGTAAAGGTTAATTATTTTGGTTTGAAATTACCTATATTGAAAAATTGAAAACATAGTGTTAAAATAGTGTTAGTATAGCAAAACATATAAAGTAAATAAAAATGAATGTTTATATACTAATAATTTTTATATTATGCATTGTTTCCAGTTGTATTAGTTTCTGGTTGTTCGTTACACATTAGTGTTCTATATTCTAAACATAAATGTGCAATTATAACAGTAATATAATATAACAATAAAAGTTAAGTAAGAAGGATATGTAAATTATTAATAATTGTAGTTGTAAAAACAAAAAATATCCAGTTATCAAAACAAATTATAACAGGAGGAGTTAAACATTGGTCATATTCCTTTATTATAAATTTTTATTTTAATCTTAATCAAGTTTGGAGAAAAATTCCTATATAAATGCCAATTACACAATTTTTCTGTGATATTACACATTTAAAATTAATATTACACCTACTAATCTAATAACATTAATTGCATTGATATGCCAGAAATACAACCACTTTAATTTGATCCCAAAGCAACTATATGCTTCCATAACCTCAAAGAAAAGATTCTAAAACATGCTATTACAATTAACTTACAATTTCAAAATTAAGTAACGAAAACCAGATAACATCCCCCACATAATGCTTCAAAAATATCAAAGGCGGTAACGAGATTCAATTTACGTTAATCTGTAAAACAAGAAAATAGTTGATTCACTCCGATGATCATCTGACGTGCTCAAGCGTCGAAACTGCCCCCTGATGAACGAAAGAGTGGTTAGACAAACAGTGACTAGCACCGCAGGTTAAACAGGGGAGCACGTCCTGCCATCTCTCGGTTAGATATTCAATGTATTCGATAGAAGCACAACAATGGTGGAACTGCAGCTGTGACGGGAAAAACTGTATCGGAGTCTTCTGCCGTTGCGGTTGACTTCTCTAGGAAGCGGGGCTCGCCGACGGAAAAATGTTTTTATTCTCCGAACGAACGAACAAAGAGTCTCTCACCGATGACTCAGGTAATTCCTGGCGTAGTCAAGATCATCAATACTCGGAACATCTATAAAAGTGTCCTACTCGTAGGGGACGGAGATTCGATTTTTAGCGGCGATAACTCAGCGTGGTTTCGAGGATCCGAAGGTAATTATTTTCTGAGAGGATCCTGCAGGGTATCCCGCGTCTTTTTTACGACGGACACTGTGCTCGGGTCCCCAGGAGGGAAAGGCGGGCGAGCTTTGGCTCGAAGGAATAGCCAGTGCTGAGGTCGTGGGCATACGATATCTGATGCAGAAAACCGGTAAAGGCCGAAGGCCGATGGTGCCGCGGGGCAAGGGACGGTAAACGAAGAAGAAGGACCAAAAGCAAAGACACGATTGTGGGGGCTACGGCACATTGTCTTCGGGTGACTTAAAAATCCAACTCGTGCCTCGTTAACCGTCGTATCTGATACAACAAGCATAGACCCTCGAAGGGAGTACACGACGTATGCCTGCGTCTCTCTCCCTCCTACGCCGTCTTCCCCACCACTGCTTCGTTTTTTATCTTTTTCTTTTATCCGATCTTCCACCTTTGCTGACTCGCCCACGTAACCTTGTGGCTTCTGAATGCGGATTACTCGGTAGCGTAACATCCAGGTGCCGCAGTGTTTGTGGACATCGAACCGTTCGGAGAATATTTTCTTACTTCACGGTACCAATGGTATTTAAAATAGCATTGTAGAATTTTAGGACTGGGTATCTAGTGCGTCGTTACTTGTTGGTTAGGTGTTGTCAAAAATAAAGATATTTAAATTTTTCTTTGAACGAACTTAATAAATACGTGATTTATTACGATTATTATAAAATAATTCGTTGTGAGTTTTGCGAAGATTATTTATTATGATGTCTAATAGGCGTATACTCTTAAGTGTATAATTAATAGGTTAGGTTCACGAGTAACAATAATATTACATCACTAAAATTAATAACAATAATTATATTATTATTGTTGTTATTATTTAGATAAAAGCAATAAATTTGAATGCATTTAAATGCTTTCATTTCATTTCTCAATGAATGAATAAAACTAATTACGTTTCAGTCACGATACAAACTCTGCATCGTTATATTTTACACCGAGTTCACCGTTTTTACGAATTCTCGAGCAATAAAAGGTAAAAAGAGATGGAAACAAATTAGGAGAAACTCAAGTGCTGCCATCTATAGTCGCGCGTGTAAATCCTCGTAATCGTAATTCACTTTTAAGTGGCACGGGGGCACTGAGGCTAGCATTTCAATGTGCCTTTAAACTTCATAGAAGCATTGTAAAAATATGTGTAAGAAAATAACAAGCCCACTAAATCGGCAGAGCGAGACTACCTTCTTTTCGAGACAATGTGTTCGTACCACCATTACTTATTTCTTCTCACTCGGTAAATCGCAAGGCGAAGTAGGACCTCCTCTGTTCCGCTTCGGTTCACACGATTTGTATTCGCGTTTGAGCAGTCGATTACTCCCACCGTGGTCCGTGGACGCTGTGTTAGCTGTCCCTCGGTAGATAACTGGCTACTCACAGAAAGATGCACTTTCTTCGTGTTTTATTCGTTAACGATTAAAGGTAATCTCTCTCGTCTATTTTCTATACCGGTCGTCCAGCTGCAATCAACTGTCCCACTTTGCACTGACGGTAATGCATTTCTTTATCGTTATCTAACTGTTCGTTAATTTCTTTTTCACCGTTTTATTTTATGACACCTATTTCATGTCTAATTGGAAAAATTTTACATTCTGCGTGTTTGCCATTTCATTCGTAAATTAATAAATACAGCCTTTGTGCATCGCAGCGGATTTTAAAATTAATTTTGTTCAACCGACAAATGGATTTTTAGTTTAAAAATATCCCTCATGGATTTATTAAAATTTCTCCCCTCTTCTGTGGCTATTTTAATTTTTCTGTGAAAAACACTGTAAATTTTAAGCAGCGTAAATTTTTTGCTAAATTTAAGTACAATTTTATAATTTAATTTCAATTTTAATTGTACTTTTCAATATATTCATTAATGTTTCAATATTGATAACGGAGACACGATATTTATTTAAAAATGTTTTCTTTTTGCCAGGTAAATTTTATTATTTATTTTTGATAATATAATAACTGGTGGGAAATTTAGCGTTTTCTCCAATGACATTTGTTTCATCTCGATATAACAATATATGAAAAAACTAATTAGAAGTTTTCTATAGTATTGTTAATTACATTTTTGTACTTAAATTATTTTTACTATTATACAGAATTATTATACTATCCCTGACACTATATCTCCTTATGAATTTGTGGGAACTACACACGCAAAGGTTCATATTAAAACCAATGTATCACTGTGAATCATTTGTGGCCGTATACCTGATAGTCTCATGAAATCGACCACCTACAGTCTCACCCTCTTTTCGTAATGACGTCATTCCTTTCATGTTTCGTGAACATGAAACCATGTTTCTAATTGCAATCGCTGGAATTTACGCCAGGAATTCAAAACTATACCACCTCCTGAGTAACCTAAAATCAAACAAAATATCAATAAATAAATCAGCAAATAGTTCTGTAATATAATTTATATTAATATTAATTAAATTAATTCAAATGAATAGTTTTGTAATATTAGTAATTAATATCCATATAGAAAATTAGTATATACTGTAGTAAACATAATAGTTTTACTACATGTCATTAAAAATTGCCTATATAAATTATTTATGTTATAAAAATTCTGTCCAACAGTACTAACCTCAATATCCTGTAATAACCTCAAAAGAGATGGTACGTTTCTCAAATTAAATAACGTACACTGCATAATACCAAAAGTCTTGATATCTAGAAATTTATTTAAAATATTTGTGTATAAATGTAATAATAACCTGGAAGAGAGAAATAAAAATTTTGGTACTTCCTTTACACTCCCACGTTACTGTCTATTAATAACAGTTCGAAAGTTGTGATCTATAAAGTATTCATTGTTTTGTTGCAGGTCTCCAGGCGGAATTGTTTTACGTTAGAGAAGGCGTTATAAACGAGTATGCCATTAAATTCGTCGTCCCTGTGCCAGCACAAGTTCACAAGCTGCATTTCACTTGGGAAAATCTCGCCGGCAGGCCGGTAAGTCTTACAAAGACGCCTATGCCTTTGATGTAATTTCACCGGAACGATTCTTCTTAAACGACGTAAATCTTGAAAAAGGAAAGGCGCTTAAAAAGCTAGCGGACTTTAAAGCGTAAGAAAACGCAAACCGTTAATGAAAAGAAGCGGTGCTACCGACTCTTAAAATCCTTGGCCCTCGTATCTTCCGCGTGCTTTATCCTCCCGTTTACGTTTCTTTGACTTGGTCGCCACGGTGGATCAAAGTCACCCAGAGCGGAGCACGATGAATTCGCTCGTTAACGAAGGAATCCAACGTCTTCGCGAGATCTTACAGCCAGAGCACTCTGTCGGTTGAATCGTTGATGAGAGACGCTTCAAGCTTGAACGGTCACCGGGCAACTGTTCGAAACCCTTCCCCTTTCCTTGTTCCCCGTTTCTTTCGCGCGCTTACGAGACGTACTTATCCAGATTATCGAGGCATGTCGCTCCTTCCCGTTTCCCAGATTCGTGCCAACGACCAGTGGCGCCGCGCTTCTATAGGTATTCCTCGCGGGAAATAAATTTATCCAGAAACTTTTCAATCAATGAAATTTCGTTGAAATCGTTGCGTTCTTGGAAGAATTTTTAATAATACATTGGTGAAATCAGTATGGAGCTGAGAAACATGACTCATTGGTTAAAACTGTGACAATTATAGAATTTATTGATATATATATTTCTAAGGAAGGTAATGCTTTAAAATTTTTTAAGGTTATGTCCCTTATTTTTCTCTTATTGTATAGTTACAATACGTGATTGAATTTTTGTAACTTTTGATCAGGACACAGGGAGACAATTAAAAATTTTTAAGTCGACAAGTTTTTTCTTAAATTATTGCCAATCTCATTATTATTGAGGAATGTGTGAATATATTTCATAATATGGTAACATTGTTTAAATTCTTATATATGTACTTAAAAGTTTAAAGATTTTGGTCAATCATGGAAGATAAAAATAAGATAAGAAGACAAATACAAAATTATTAGGATAATTACGGAAAAGGTAAAGGTTTAAAAGCTAATTAATACGATATGAATACAAAAATTATTGTAAATTATTTATACGACTTTAATGTTCATTGTAAAATTTTATTATATTTATATTTTTATATTTATGTGTAATGTTTATCTCATTTCCGATTAGGTTAACATGACATTGAAAAATATTACTCGTGAATGAGTAAGCGTAGAAAGCGATCGAAAGTGCGGTGACGAATGAATTATTAGTACGTCGGGGAAAATGCTTTTTGCCGATCCTCTCTCGTTGAGGACGATGGTACTTTGACAAAGTGGCGGCGAAAAGTGGACAGAATGCGGCACGGTGTCGGATTGACTCGTCGACGATGTGCAGAAAAAAAAGGAACGGATCCGAGAGTAGGACAAAGTGGTCCAGCCACTTCTTCGAGTTGTCTCGATGGAAGGAAGAGGAAGGAGAGGAAGAAAGCCGGAGACTGATGACCAGCGTCGAGACATCCGTCACCTTCGCGACAAAACCGAGTGTCCCGAATGCTACTTAGGCACACCGACTACCTGCCAATCAAACTGACCACTTTTGAGCCCCATCGAACCATCCCTTCGACAAATTCATGCCATACCATTTAAACGAAAATTTATGGATTATGGATACAAAGAATATATTTTTAGACTAAGATAAATGTGGGATAACTTGTGCAAAACTATATACTAACAAAATTGCATTTTTTAAATCCTTGTTATTTTAAATATAAAATAACAAGAATATTATTCAACAGTCCAAACATAATACTTATTTTAAGAACAAAATTAAATCTGTTTCTTTTTTTAATTTATTTAATATATGAGGACTGTATATGTGTTTGCGTGGCCATTAAATAATTTACAATAATTTTTTGTATTTTTAGAACTTTAGTCTGATTTAGTAGCTTTTCTTTTATAAATATTATATGTGATATCTTGTTAAACAAGATAATTAAACATTTACTTAAAAGTCTACAATTGCATAGATGTTGATTTTCCTATCATAGAAGCATTTGCTTTCAATAAAATATGGAGATGAAAATGGCTGTCTATAATTTACAAAATATTAATAATTAAATAATTACTATTAATATCAGTTGTTTATATAATTTTAAATAATTTTATAAAGTTATATATTAATTATATAATTTTACACAATTTTAACTATGAGAGTGTACTTTTGAAATGAGTTATTCCAAAAAATAATTGTCAAAAGTGCACAAAATTTTTAGAGTTATGTATAAAAATAGATATAGTATTCATTAGTTCTATAGAAATTGAATTAAATGTTTGAAAATGTTAATCAGGTTGCATGATGCTGCAAATTTTATAGAATAACATCTTCCTAACTGACGTTTACCTTTTCAAAATTTATTGCCATCTCATCAGTATTCAAAGTACTGTAATGTAGCGTTTGCCTTACCACTATATTAAATCGTGAAATGATGGTATTCAAAGACACGGATAACGTTATATCGAAACTGAAAAATATTATTTCCTTAAACCATAATGTGTCCACTGAATGTGTATTTTACAAGTATTTTTCAAAATACTTCCTCTGATTTTAAGAAATAACTCTAAGAGTAGGTTTCCTGTTATGTCAATCAACCTAACCTTAAGAAAAAAAATAATTTCTTTTTAACAAGATTCGAAGAAAATGAAAATGGTTTTCTATGTCCAATTAGACCCTTCTTAACTTGTTTCAATTTTTCTAACCTAAAAATACCGGTAGTATCTTATTATACAAAATATGTACCATATGTATTCGGGAAAGAAAAGACATACTTAATAAATTCACCGAACGAATTAAGAAATTTTCAAAATTATCTCTTCCCAGAGTCATAAAAATGCAGTTGCGAAGACTCGCTTATGGTCCCGTTACTTTAACTTGCTAATTTATGATTACTCAATCATGTTCAAAATATCAACGCTTACAAGGCCATCCAGAAATGCAAATTCCGTTTATCGATTCAGAGAATACTATATTCCCGTTTCCACGGTGAATGATGGTCGAGTGGCATATTTCAAGTAAAATATTTACGAAGGATTCTAGGAAAAGAATCTTCTTGAACCAGCGCACGTCCGTAAAATTTCACGCTGCCGCGTCGTTTGGCGGGTTTCTTGCAGTCTCGGGTTGTTTTGAGGCGTTCAGAAAATGGAGAACAAAAAAAAGAAGACGATAAAAAATTCCTGACAGTTTAAGTCGAATGGTTAGCCGGTTTACAGAGGCATTCACTGTCAGCACGTAGTTGGTCGCTCGTGGTCATAAAAGACCGCAAGCTGAAGCAGCGTATATCGTATATACAGGGTACAGCTTATAGCGTGTAGCTCAGAGTGTAGCATGGTAGCGACAAGCTGGGCAGGTTGACGAGGTGCCTTCTCCGCGGCTAGTTGGAAACCGATCATCATTGCGGGCTGGTAATCAGCCACGAGCTCTTCGACTATAACCGAGCTCTTCTTTCTTTGGTCTAGCCTCTCTGCTTCCCCCACTCTAGCATTCGCCCTTCTCCTATTTCTCCCACTACCTTACCTTCGTATACCCCCCACCCTGCGAGCCGTCTTTCGCCCGCGGTCCTCTAGATTCACTTTGCCCGCCACTGGGCGCAAATTGTCTTCTGAGAATGCTACGTTTCAGATTATAGGAAGGTTCAATGTTCGCGTGATTACGAGCAAGTAGTAGCAGATCGTATCTTACGTCCTTCGACTTTCTTCCATTTGTTTATACTCCTATCCGTCTCCTGTCGGATAGGTTCGGTAATCTTCGAACGAATATTTTTCTCCTTGTCTCCCTTCTGTGCTTCTGTTTCTGTCTCTGTCTATCTCGCTCCGTCTAGATATTCTTTATCTCTCACCAGTTCGCGCGGACGGTCGTTTCTATGTAGATCAAGAGTTTCCAGTGATTTGCATTTTCCCCCGGCTTTTTTCCTCTGGTTCATGGATCCGCCGGGAAATTGCACATTTCGCTCGGAACAGGTGCGCGTAAACGCGTGACTCGGTGCGGAAATGCGAGTTCATTTGTGTTCATTTAGCCGACTGTGCTGGGGTACGTGAAATTGCGATTTCGTCGCGTGGATGGACAGTCTTTTTTGTTTACTTTGCCGATTCGCCACGAGGGTAGGGATCTTTTTTATCCGCAGGACACAACGTTATTAGAATTTAAATGAAGTTTGATATTGCTGAAATTTTTAATTGTATATGTATAGCATTGCTCTGAGATTATCACTTTATCAGTTACTTGACACAATCGACTCAATATATAATAAAAATGTAATATAACGTAATAACAGGATAAAATTAATATGATAATAAAATATTTAAGAGCTATTTGAAAACATACATACACCTTTGAATTTAGATCAGAATTTTATTAATTATCCCAATTTAAGCGAACGTGTGGAAGTTGTAATTTTATTTTCATTAAATTTAATTTTAGATGTATGAAAATATTGTATAAAGCATTAAATACTTCGCTTCTGTGATTTTTACGCTTTACTGATTTCATTTGCTTGTACTGAATGTATATTATTATTTGATTTTTCTCCTTCATTATACATGTTTTTACATTTTTTAATATTTCATTTCTTATAATGAAGATGTATCTGGTTATCTGAAACAAAAAAACTAAAAAGCACCACCGAAACATCGAAATTTCGAAAATTAAAAAAATTGCAGCATTTTGAAATTTAAATATCGCTTTTCCTTGTGCTTTTCGTCCTTTGGGTGGTAAACAAAAATAGAAAAAGATATCAGATAATTTCGAAAAAAACGCGTTTGAAGTTTTCGTTACTTATTGTACGATACCTGTGCGCACTTCAAATATCTATGATTTCACCAATTTTATAACTTCAAACAAATCCTTTTACACAGACATTTTTTACAGCAAATACTTTAAGAAAATGTAAAAAAAAATTGATTTTTTTAAGTCGAACTATAAGAATTCTCCCTTAATATAAGCTGAATATAAATGACATATTTCCTTTAACATATATCTATCATGATTGACCCAGAGTTAGAATTCTTAAAATATTTCAAAATTCAAAAACTCATTTAATATTCTGTTTCCCTAATTATTTTGATATTTTTTATTTTTTGTTAACAATATTCTATTTTAATAAGCTAATTGGTAAATTAATTAAGCTTCGTTATATATCTAAATCGGTAATAAAAATTCCCCAAATTTCCCCAAATTTTCAGTTGCCGTACACAATGTCAGTGGACATCAGCAATCCGTCAGCCTTGAGTAGTTCCTTGAACATATCTCAAGCCGGTGAGATCCCAGTTGGTGGACTGCAGACTTGGGCCCTGGCACTGCATTGTGGTCCTTACGATGCGGAAGTTGACCTAAGTCTTCGAATAAATGTCTCGTTGTCGAGACGAAATACGACCAGTTTGGACTTCAGACGAAAAAAGATCTGCTTGAAGGATAAAAGTAACATAGGAGCGGAAGAGGTTCTCGTCGCTGCTTCCGGATCCTCTTCTGGTGGACAAGTGTTTTATGCTGCCATTGGCTGCGCCTGTGCCTTCATCGCTGCCATTTTTGTCCTCGTTATTGCTTACTACGTTCGTGACAAAAAGACCAGGAGACATCGTGATCCCCTTCAGTAAGCGATGTACTTTCAGTGACCGTGTATATTCGTCATCATTTTTCGTCCTCGACGCTTTCACGAGTAATAATTTGTGACAACAAATTATTGTGACAACAATATCGTACAGACAGTATAACACACATAGCGAGAAGAAAATTCCACGATTATATCGTTAAAATTAGAAAATAATTCAACGGTGTATATGATATGTACGATAAATGGTGATTGCAGATATAGGCCGTGGTGGCGCTAGTGAGTTAAATGGAAAATCGTCTTGAAGCTGCCGGAACGCTTACTCGTGAAAGGGTTAAAGACTATGATGAATATCACACCAAAATTACTGAAAAATTTGTTTAATTTAACTTTTTTAATATGTTTGTGGCAGAATTTATTCGAAAATTTATCTATTTTATCGAAATAGTGTTGTTGCCAATAGATATATAAATATATGTCTTAATCCTATTATATTATCATTCTTAACATTTTAATTATTAAAAATTTAATTCATTGCAGCCTTTAATACAATTGTTTAATACAACCAAATTAAATAATGAAGAGAATTGTTAAATAATGCCTTAATATTTATATTATTCACTTGCAAGGCTAAATTTTTATAAGTAATTAAGTATTAATATTTAATAAATTTAGAAATAAATAAAACTTAAATATTTATTGTTACTATTTTTGTTAGTTTGACAAATTTAGTTTTTAATTTTATTGTTAGTTTATTATTATTAAAATTCACTAGTAAAATTCGACAAATTATTTTTCTATTAGCCTTTTGTACTTCTATTAGCTTTTTTGTTGTAGAAAAATAGCAATTCGAAGACTTTCTGGCATAAAGTAAAGAATATTTTTAAAACGATAAATAAGAAAGTTAATAGAATATTTAGTTTCATATAAAATTTTGTTATTTTTCCTTTTTTAAGAGAGTCGAGGGGTCTCAGTTCAGCGTGTAGTGTGGAGAGGGGGACCGGGGTTGGGCCTGCCCAAACCTTCTTGTCACCAGAGACCCCTCCACCTGCCTCTGCAACATCGACTTCTACTTACAGAAGATTAGATGATCGACCTAGTCGAGAATTGCACGAAAGGATTCAAGAAATCACGATTCAAAGGTACATAAAATTTCCTCAATTTCAGTAAATATATTTTTAATTACTAAAGTCAGGCAATAATTCCTAATGCATTTTTGAAAATTATTAAGCTATACTAAACTATACTAATGTACCGTATTAATAGCTATATATCTCTACCCTATCTTTCAATATAGTCCACTCGACTTTCAACGCGCTTAACTCATGGTTGCACGAGTCTTGTTGTCTTGTGACTTCTGCTATGGCTTGAGAGATAAGCCAAGTATGCATGGAACCATAAGTTGCTCATCGACGGAAGGTCTTCGTTGTACGTCTATTTCTGAACTTGTCCATCCATTCATAGACACAGTTCTGTGGTAGTATACTCTCACACAATGCTGCAAGTTTTCCATAGACTGCGGTCCCTGTTGTGCCTTGGGACCATAAAAATCGGATAGAAGCTCTTCTGTGATGTACTCTGACAATGGAGGACCGTTCCATAGTTTCTGAAACTAATGATACAAGTGAGATATTGAGCTGAAACTTGGCGTGGAGAATGAAGAAAGCGAGAGATCTCTGATAATGCAAACTTAATAATTACATGCAAACGCGATGTCAGCTAAAAATTGCAGTCTTACACCGAATAATTGTTGATCCAGCCTATCCTAACACTGAAACTACCTAGCTAGTTAAAATGGCTGTTCTGGAGTATTTTATTCCTCCAGTTAATGAAAATATGCTACCGCTTTTGAAAAAAGTAACTTCGACTTTTACTCAGATAGAAACAGTTTATTTTTATCATATTACTTATTGGAATCTATATATAGAGCGTTCAGATATCCAACACGAGTCAGCAGTTCCAGTGTTAAAAGGAAAAAATTGTTTAAAGACTTTCATATTGGGCTTTTAATAGATTCGACAATTAACCTTTGTTTTCGTTTAAAGAGATTGTTGGGGAATGGAATCAATTGGAAAGATAACGAAAGAAATGTAAATTGTGTTAATTTGTATGGTAAAATATTTAAAGCGTCGATATAAAATATTTAAAAAATGTTCTTTTTTGAGGTTAAGTGGTTGCATATATTCTGAATCGGTCGGGAAATTAAATGCAACAATAGAAAGGAATTCCATCCTCTTGATAACTTAAAGGGGAGATTCAAAGGAAATCTGACTCCTGTTTTCTGATAAAGTAGATCGCTTTACAAATGAAATAAAAATGTCTGCTTTTGTGCAAGTTAAAGGTATGCATTTGATGTACCATAAAAGGTATTCAAATTATTAAGAGATTGAATTAAAATGAAAATTATTCAGATTTATTCTTTTTCTTTTTATTAATCATTTACCTTAAGAGTTTTAAAATAAAAATTATTAAAGCATTGCTAGCTTATTGTATTTTTATCATTTATATCAATTCACCATTTTGAAAATTTGTTATAGATCTCTTTAATTTCATAAGTCTTTTACGTGTCCATCTTTCTCTAGAAATCTGAAAGCAGAAATGCAGAAATTTATTTAACTAATAATCTTCGATACGTGTGATGCTGCAATTATAACCTAAAAAGTGACCAAAAAGAAGAGAATACTCGAGCACCTTTTATTCGTTCTCCTCTCCACATTCCATGCAGATTAAAAAGTGAGGGAAAGAAAAAGGAACGAAAAGAGACACATTCACGAATGTGTAAAAAAGTTTCAAGTGCCCTAACCTGCTTCGATTATTCGGTCTGCTTCCGTTTCGATACTCGACCAAGCTTCCCAATAATTTCGTAAAGGAGGACTCGAGAGTCTGTACGAAATAATTATTGGTTCCGTCGATACTGCAGTCACGAATCCTGGAGTAATCATGTTTCGCACTTGTTACAGATGCAGGGTACGCCTTCTCAGCATCGAAATGGAAGGCACCTTTGGTCGCGTGTATAGAGGCAGTTATCACGAGGAGGGTGCGTCCTCCCCGAGGGATGTCCTAGTGAAAACTGCTGCTGAACATGCATCACAGTCACAAGTAAGTATTTTTTCCTTCGCCTGCCAATTAACTGCTGTTCTTTCAACATTATTAATGAAATTATACCAAGTTTCCTCTCAACTTGCTTGCAATTAGTTTCGTGCAGTATCATCGTATAATTATCCACTTGCTTCCTGTCCATTTCGTGTAAATAGCGCGAACGTAGTAGCACGTATTGTAGGAGATGTTATTTAAATTGTACGGGGAAACAGTGTATAAATTGTAGGCTAAAGACGGTATGTTTAATCAAAAATTATGTTCTCTGTTCTCTCTGACAACGACTATTAATGAACACGTTTCCATGTAGCCTTAAGAATACATTTTCATGAAACGTATGTTATTTCTACGCGTAGTAATTTTTACATGGTTGGCTCCTGTTAACTAAATTTTTATTACACTTTACACGAGATTCATTTACTTACACGAGATAAATTTTTGTGATATTGTCTTTGTTGAAAGTTCTACTTTTCACATTTTTCAAAAAATTAATAACGAATAAATTAATATTCTTATCTTGATAAATATACATATATGGTGAACCACGCGAACTATATCTTGTATATAGGTCTACAAGTTGCATAGGTCACTAGATACATAAATCTTTCTCTTCGTTTAATTGCTCCGTTTCAGTACCTTAATTAAAAAAAAAATCACTTTTTGGAAAGTGATTTTTTCAAACGAACTTTGGTATCACGTGTATTAATAAATTAACAAAGTATTAATAAAACATTTTCATACATGAGGTATTGTAAATTAAAATTATTTAAAAATGTATTATAATCGAAAATTTAATTAAGAAAAATTTTTTCATAACGCTCCCTATTTAACCGTGCCCCTTAATTTTCATTTCGAAGGTTGCCCTCCTGTTACGGGAAGGTTTAGCATTGTACGGTTTGAGTCACCCAGCTCTGCTTCCCGTTTTGGGTGTCTCTATCGAAGATAGAAGCGCGCCTTTTCTCCTGTACCCGCACACTGGTTACAAGAATATGAAGAGGTTCTTACTGAGGTGCAAGTTGAGCAGCGAAGGGCCACCGAGAGCACTCACCACGCAAGAAGTCGTGGAAATGGCCCTTCAAGCTGCCAAAGGGGTTCAGTATCTTCACAGAAAGAGACTAGTGCACAGAGACTTGGCCGCCAGGAATTGCGTGTAAGTAAAGAGAAGAATTATTTAACGCTTTACTCCTAACGTAAACGTTTCACTTTTTATTTATGTATAAACCAGATTTCACGCGTCAACAATTTTTCACGTGTATCTAATTAAGATGGAAATTCGAATTCCCACCTTTTCGATCGTATGCGCGAGCATCACACCGAACGCTTTATAGGTTATGCGTTGCATATTTTATCGAAGCATCAGTCGAAGAGTCGTAAAGCTAAGGTCGTTACGTTTCGTTACGAAATTAATTGGCCGTGCGGCATTAATTAGGAATAAATACGTTGGCTCGAGACTGTTTAATTACTCGGTGCTACTGTTCGTATTGTGCAGATGACTTTAATACTCTTTCTGGTGCCTCCATTCCAAGCGACTTTTTGCATTGCCACGCGTACCGGTCGACAAATTTAAACCGAGCCACGCGTATTTTACGTGCTCCTCGTGCCTCACACCTTCGAGATTTATATGAGCGTTTCGTGCGTTTCGAAGGCATTTAACGATTGACGTTATATTTTTTAGCGTTGACGATGATCTGAGGGTTCAAATCACGGACAACGCTCTAGCCAGGGACCTGTTTCCGCAAGATTATCATTGCCTCGGCGACAACGAGAATCGTCCAATCAAGTGGCTTGCTATTGAAAGTTTGCTTAATAAAACGTTCAGTACTGCATCTGATGTGGTAAGTAAATTTGCTTTCGGTGGAAACTGGAAGTTTTGTTAAACTGTGTAAATTCATTTGTATTATTATCTTTAACTAAGATAAATAAAAATAAAAAAGAGTACACCTGTTTATCACGAATGTACATAGTTTTAAAGTAAATAGTCCTGTTACAGTCAAATGGAAAAATAAATGTAAACACTGATTAGATATTAACTATTATAATGTATAATATTTATAATTAAAAATATCTTGTATCAAATTTCTTGTGGCTTTGATGTCATAGTCGTTTTAAATTACTTAAATTTTATTACAAATTTGGTATAAATTCACTAGCGTGAAAGAAAAATATTATATATTTTTATTGATATTATAGTGGGCATTTGGAGTCTTATTATGGGAACTCACGACATTGGCGCAGCAACCGTATGTGGAAGTCGATGCATTTGAAATGGCTTCCTACCTCAGAGATGGATATAGATTGGCACAACCGATAAATTGTCCCGACGAGCTGTTCGCTGTGATGGCTTATTGTTGGGCAATGTCCGCGGACGAGAGACCAACGTTCAGCCAGTTGATCGTCTGCCTTCAAGATTTCCACACTCAATTGACGAGATACGTTTAATCACTATACAGCTGAAATCGATTGCAGCTCGTATAAAACATATTTTGTATCCGAGACATCTCTAAAATCTATAGAACTTGTAAACACCAGGAGAAACGAAATCGTTGATAAAAACATGTATATAATGTATTAGTACTTAAACGTTAATTTTAAGATTTTCAAGAAAGTCAAGTAAATATTCGCGATGATAGAAATGTAGTTTCATATATATTTTGTAAAAAAAAACAAGCCGAATCGATTTTTTCAAAAGACGAGAAACTTTACAGAGTATGTTGTGTAAATTGTTTTTAAAAGTATCAAGTAGATGCAGTCCTGTATTTTTTTGTAAGAGCGTTCTGTAACGGTTCATAATAGAAATCGGTGTATACAATGCATAATTTATCTCTATATTAAGACTGAATCGAATATTTACATGGCGGTGCATTGTTTATATAAATGGCGCACCGCTATGGAGGTCCAATGTTGGAAAGAACTGCCAAATCCTGCATCAACGTAAACTGCCAATCCCATACTCAGGAAGCCGTGTAATTGAGGAAAAACGTGTCGGACAATTTTAAACGATGTGATACGCTTCGCTTGCCACATGATGATTGTTTCGAGTGTGCCAATATCCCTTTTTGTATTTTTGTATATATTTACACACATGTATATGTATATGCGTAAGTGTTTTAGCTATAAATAGAGGACCGCAACACGCCTATCTCGATGAAAGCTGTGTACATAGTAAACGGTGAAGTGACAGTGCGAGTGGTGACGTATTGTACAAAATCGCAGACGTAATAATAACGCGATTAATATACGATAACGTTGTTCGTTGCTTCTCGTCGAGAACCGATAACACGGTAGAGTTCTTTTCCCTTTGCCGATGAAACTCGCCCGATTCCTTCGACCAGTTATTTTTGGCGTTTCTTCATCGAGGCTGAAGCAACAGTGCTAGGGGAGAACGCGACGCCGAAAGAGTTTTTGTTTTCTCGGAAATCGTTCATCAAATCGTGAGATATCGTCTCGTTAAACGACTCCTGTAATTCGTGTACCCTACGCGACGTTCCCTGCGCCTGGAACGTCGGGTGACAAAATTAATGGTGCCTGCCTACCGTGACGTCTTGTTTAAAATGACAGATGACTTCGTGTCTAATTTTCTGGTGTCTCTCGCTGTCTCTGTTTCGCGTGTAATCGGATACATCTTCCATGATAAAGAACGACATTCGAGAGAATCTCTAATTTATATGCTCTTTCTTCATCTTCTTTTTCCTTTTTCCCTACTCTGCCTTGCAAATCTTTTGTACAATCAGAGGAGTCAAATTATTTCAAACGTGTAACTTTAATTAGAATACTATAATTAACGACGAATGGACTTGTCATTTTTAATGTAACGCGTGAATGAGTAGGTAGGTATCCGAAATAGAAAATATAAGAAATTTATTGTTGCACGATTTTTTGAGATGCTACTCTTGCTGAACTGTACTTTCAAATTGACATTTAATTTTAATAAATTATAAACATCAAAATATTTTTGTTAGTACTTCCCCTTACCTTCTATTATCAAGCAATTTAATTTTACTATTTGCTAATTGATTTTATGATATATATTATATATAAAAAAAAAGTTTTTTATTGCTTTATGCATTGCTTAATTTATATGTAACAAATATATTGCATAAAAATTATTTAAAAATAATTCTATCTACAAAATATATTTACTTTAAAGTGGTAATTATTATGAAATAAAAGTATTAATAAATAATAAGTACAATAATGTACATATTTGACTTTACAATAGATTTACACTTAAATAACCCTAAGTTAACATTGTTTCTTTAGCTTTCCAATTTAAATTAATAATATATTTTTATACGTTTAAAATTAATAACATATGCTTACACAGTTTAAAGTTGATAATATATTCTTATTATTAACTTGAACTTTGACTATATTCAATGTTTTACCTTATCACAGTAGTGTGAGGTTAAGTTGTCTTAATAACAAACTGATCACAAATGATAATTTATTACAAGATATTTATGTGTGTGAATACACGAGGCACGGAGAGATAAATTTTTTGCTTATTTATATTATGATCGAACGGTGTGCACAGTATGCTTCATAATTTCCCAATAACGCGAGTCCGATTAGATATGGTACATTAGCCACTCCGTTTTCTACGCTCCATCAGCCGTAAATGCGTCTGGATGCGAGGCATGCTGGGATTTCTTGGGAAACCGGATGCTGCGCGTACACAAAAGCGCGAAAAGCAGTATAAGCAATGGTTAGATAGTGCTTAATTGCCTGAAGCAAACCGAATATGGGTATTATTTAAATAGAACTGTTTCAACCTGAGTGAATTATTATATATATATATTTTACGTAATAGGAAATAATGTTTAAATAAAAATACATATGTATTTTATTTAACAGTAATATTGTTATATCAAAATATTAATTTATTGACTCATTCAACATATTCTAACAATAATATACGTTTGTTTGCATTATGTTTGTGATGAATTTATTTAATTCCCTATAAATTCATTGATATTTGTCAGTAATATTTTGTATACAGCTGTAGTATCGCATTATTTTATGAATATAAATATTATATTATTAAATAATATTTGAGTAAATAAAAATTATTATTTAATGATACTAATAATCCAATCTTCACAAAGTTTCACAAATAATAATAACTATTTATCATATAATATGTAATATATACATATGTTATATAGTATACAATTACAATGTGATATAATATATACAATATACGTATTATAATGTACCATACTCTATATAATACGCATCTTATAATAAAATATATTATATAGAAGACATATATTACGTATAATATGGCACATATATTTTATAACCTAAAAATGCAGGTATTATGTACAACGTTTAAGTCATATGATATCGTAATAAGCGGTTATATTATATTTTCTCATAAAAAATGAAAAATATGACTTTTATCATATCCTTTTTCTTTACATAACCTCTATAATACAATGAAGAATGTACAAGATTAAGTGTGATTTTAAATATTATCATATAATATGCGTTGTTATTAAATACGGATTAAGCTAACAGAATGATTAAGAAACCCGTAAGAGTAGGTAGACGGAATGAGGATTTTAATGAATTTCAATGAGCCCCAGCGACCCCTCGTTTGCACAGAGGCTTAACCAAACGTTAGATGTAAACGAGGGAATTTGAAATTGCTTCAATCCTTGTGTACTGACTGCGATCGTATTCCGACAGGGTGCATTTCAGAGTAGTCATTCTTTATTCTTCACATCGAAAGAGCAACACAATGTCATTCATGCATGCTGAGCGTCTTTTTAGCTCGACCGTGAGGGTCCCATTTACTAAGCACGACTTTACGCAGCCTTTCCTTATCAAATTTTCTTTAGACGTGTCATTCTAAAAATCAGACAACGCATGTGTACATTTCTCCTTAAAAGTACTCGTGGCAATAAGGATTTCAATTGTCGTTTTGATTGCTTAGTTTATTTTATAGGTTATCTTAAATAGAAATTTGATAGGTTATCTCATTAAACAAGAGGTTAGTAATTATTGAGATTTCTTTATAATAAAAGTATATTTATTAATAGTAATACTAGTATAGTGGATATTCGCGTATGTAGTAAGGTAATAATACAAAGTTACTAAGCAGAAAGGTCTTGGAGTGAACACGTGCTTGTTGTTTTACTATTTGAATAGAGCTGTAAAGTGAAGAAAAAGGATCCTTATATATTATGTTCTGCAACGTTACGTTGCAATCTTTTGCCTTGTGTCACTCGCGAAGGATTTAACATCAGAAACCTTTGCCAAGTCGTTCATTTGGTATTTGTCGTCCATTGTTGCCCCCCAACAGCAATAATGCATTAAACAAGATATTAAATAATAAGTAAATTTTACTTTAAAGATTGAATTTAACCTAAAACGAAAGACTAAATTTAACGTCAAATTTGTATCTTCCATATTTACACATATATTTTTCACACTTTTTTTTCTAAATAGAACTTACATTTATTGTAAAAATTAAAATATTTTTATAATGAAGAAATTATTTATTACTACTTTTTTTATATTTTATATAAAAATTGGATTGTTTTTCTTTTTGTTGCATTCTAATTAATAAATTTTTTAATAAATTTATTGGTACATATTATAAAGACATTTAGTATAAGTAACATGCATGCATAAATAATGAAGTGATAAAAAAATAATCTATTACTAATTTTTTTGTATCTTACATTTCTATTGTTAGTTACACATGAAAGAAATTAAATTGTAGATTGGGGATTAAAGATTAAATTTAATTTCAAATTTACAACTTTACTACTTATACCTTAAAAATTATACTGATACAAGTTGTAATTAATAAATTATAATATAGAAATAGTAAATTATACTAAGTACTTATATAGTATATAAAATCAACTCTTCTCATTCTTGTTGGTTATTCTAACTGATAAACTTGCTACTTTACTAAATTATAAAGAAATTTAATGTAAACAGTCATAAATGTATGACACAGACATTTAACAAAATTCCATTCATTATGACATTCTTAGATAAATAGTGAAATAACAAAAGAATGATTTAGTATTACTTTTCCTATACTTACTTTCTCTCTCTAAGATTATACATAAAATATTGTCTTCGCTACATCATAACTGATGAACTTACCACAGTCTATTACAAGGAAATTTAATGTACTCTATTATAAATATTTCATTCAGATACTTATTAAATAATTTAGTACTTTAATAGAATACAATTCAACTTAATATTCTCACATAAATAACGAAGCGATAAAAATACCTCTTAATAATGTTAATGAATGGGCAATAAGAATTATTTGAGAGGATACTTGTATCGATAACACGTAGCGTTGTTCCATTTTTTCATTTCCATACAATTAACGACGCCCATTCACGCTAATTAGTCATAACACCCAAATGCTTAACGTTAATTTCGATCCCATCGTGGATAACGCCTCAGGAAGCAATTAAGATCACCGATTCGTGTCCGTTCTTTGAGAGCACACATCTACCTAACCTGGAAGCAGGTTAGGTCTTCCCTTCTTTTTTCATGCCAGCTAGAATCACGGAGGTCATTGTAATTTTCTTACACGTGTACGCAATCATTGTCATTACTGTACCATACACATCCTGTTCTAATACTTATCCCTTCTTCATAGCGATTTCTTTGCACAACATCCGAACATCTACTCCAAAGAATATTGAAGCAGTCAATGTTAAACAACCAGTCAAGGGAACCATGAAGAAACCGATAAGACAAATCGCCCTCTGCATTCTCCTCACGATATTATCGTCGAGACATCTCGCGTCGTGCACGAAAACTTTTTCCCAAGCCGAATTTAACTCTGAGGAAAATAAAAGAGATTTAAGCGATTTTTCGTTGATGGACTTCGTGAATTTGAATAAAGTCAATGACGAAGCTAAGGAGAGTCAGCAGGTATCTAAATTATTGGCAAATAAGTTGAATAATTATGGTAATGGATTTATAGAAAAGAGAAATTTGAGGAAACGAAGTTACTTTATGGATGTAAGTAAATTTATTAATTTACTAATTATTATTTTGATTTGTTTATTTGCAAATATATTATTCGGAATATATCGATAAAATGTTTATTTTCAAAATCATTTTTACTATCGCGATTTCCTCTTATAACAAAATACAATTAAAATCATTCAGAATTTTTTATACTATATTAATAACTCACATTTTTTCTCGAATAATGTTTTTAATGAAGACACTGCTAATTACAGAAAGGAAAGATACGTCAGTATCCCGTATAACATGTTTATATTGAAAACATATCTTTTTCCACTAATGGTCCTTCGAGTAATGTAAACCTTTGCATTTATAAATATTTTATAAAAAGAAATATTTTTTATTCTTAAGGTAGAGGTTAAATCATGGTTATAAACATTCATTGCTATTAATGATATATTTATATCATTAATCGATTTGAACATATTCAATTACAGAACAATTACAGAAAACTGTTGGTATTGAAGTAAATATACTTCGAAAAGGCCTTCGATGAGGAGCTTTGATAGATTAAGTACTCACTATGTTCTTGTAGCACGATAAACTTGGGGACATGTATCCATTACATGACACATACATACATATATAACAATCTTGTGTTTCCTTTTATTTGCATAATATTATTCTAACAATTGCATATAAAAATCAATAAGTCGAGAGAAAAATGTCGTAAAAATAAAGGAATAAAAATCGTAAAAAATGTAATATAATAAAAATATAGGACCGCAAGTACTTACTGTTTAATCGTGTGAAAATATTGCAGGATGATACAACGAAGCAGCCAATTGTTATTAATAATATACAGATTATTGTGAGTGAAAATAGAACAAAATCTGGTATAGACACGTGTAAAAATGGTATTTGCAATGTTTCTGTATCATCGAAACTAAATGGAGAAGGTGATATTGTAACCGATGTTCACTTTAATGTAATTACGAAATTGGAGACTAATTTTGAAACACATGATATTCCCATTGTAGATGGAATTCGTGGTGTCAAAAATACATATGATCATTCACGTTCATTGGCATATTTATACGGTATTCCACAGGTAAGGTTAATCATTGCAAACAATGAATAATTTTAATTTTATTTCTAGATTATTTTTTTTTCGTAATTGAAAACTTTTATTTGTTATTAATTTTAATTCGTAATTTGAGAGATTTTTAGTATAATTTATATTTTTAATTAATTTAAATAATAAGATAATTTCATATAACCTAAATATAGAACTAAGTACATGGAAAATATTAATTGCAATAGTTACATTGAACCTTGAATACTGTAATTATTTGCATGAGACTCTTATTTAGGACACCTTGTATTATTTCAAAAATTTGGAACAAATTCTATTGTTATATGACCCAGTTAAAAGATTATAGATTATTGTTTAATGAATTGGAAGTAACTGCAGTAGCATATAATGAATTATTTCTTTACAAGTAGAAAATACTTTGTTATATTACCTTAATAAAACAACGAAATCATTTGTACAAAAATCTGTATTCATATGAGTTTAAATTTTGAATGTTATAATAAAAATATTAGCCAAAGAGATCATTTTATACATTTCATGGTATATAGTTAATTACAAATTTGTGCTAAATTATATTATACATTAATTTTATGCCTTAAACATCTTGCTGAATGAATATTTTCTCTCAATGATATTTACAAAAACAATTTTATATTATTGAAATTATTCTTTTTGTGGTTCAGTATACTAAAATATTTAGCCATGCTATATAGCTAATTTCTTTAATGATGATTTATAGATAAAATTTTGATTAATACAAAAACGCTATAAAAGCATTACAGCAAAAATAACAAAAGAGTTATAAAATCAGAATTTATTTCAGTATAGTAAAATTTACATTAAACAGTTAAAGTTTTGTTATTATACTTACTATTATATATATTATATATATACTTGTTAAATAAAGGATTTTAAATAGACTTTCATTGTGAAAAATTTTGTAAAATCTTACAGATGATGCAATTATCCATATATATATCATAATAAAATATTTCAGATCCAGAGTCGATACCAAGGTGGAGAACCTTGGTATCAAGGTCAAAGGACTGTTCAAAGACCTCAAATTAGATTCACCGTCGACGACAAAATTGAACCACCATTTAGTAAAACTCAATCGAATAAGGAATAAAGATCAAGAAATTATTAGTATCTGATAATCTTTATGTAAATTATATCATTATGTTTAATAAAATACAAATTCTATCAATACATAACGACCAATATTTTACTACCTTATAAAAAGATTTTAAACGGGGCAAGAAATATTCGCAGTTGCTTGTACACATATTTAAATATACACCGCATTAAATAAGTAAATAGAATATTAATATTCTAGTCATAGAAAATAAAGAATTCTTGAGAAATGTGTTCCCTCTGAAAATACTCCTCATGAAATGGCATCTCTGAGCGTAACCTTCGAACTTAAACTTAACCACAGATGTCGCTACTTATCGCAATCAGTAACTATTTATAGATAATTGTTCATAAATAGTTCTATTCGTTCTCTGGGTGTTACTTAAATACAATGAGTATTTTTATGGCAATCACTTAAGTATATTTAATAAGTAAACAATTAAAAACCTTTTCTATAATCCTGAGTTACAGAGAATCTTGAGTTTAAAAATATATAAGAGGGAATAGAATGTTTTATCGCGTTATGTACGCGTTCCATTAAGAAGGTTAATATCAACATAAATCCGGTCGTGGGTGTATAGTTTAGTCCTCCACTTTTCGGAAAGTAATTTTTCCATTGTCGTTCACACCCGTAGTTGAAGATTTGTGGGAAACTGTTTTACCATCTGGGCCAACCATAGTATGAGAGCTTGAGCTACTAAATACTCCATAACTATTGCTTGACGGGGGAGGTAGTTCTTCGGCAAATCTAGACTCCACGCCTGGTGGAACCTGAAAAATTTTAATTAAATTTTATGAAAACTTTATCAAAAAGCATTTCTTTTAAACGGTGATAATATTTATAATCATAATTTTTGTAAGATTAAGTCTTTTATCCTGTATATAGAGTGCAATTGAAAATATTGTACAAGCAAAAATGAATTAAATATTATTAAAAAAGTTAAAATGGAAAAGAAGCATTGTAAAAAATGAAAAATGAGTATCCATGCTTAGGAATAAATTTCTAAACTTACCGGATTGATTGCACCAGTTTGGTAACCACCTCCTGGTCCCAAATTAATGCTAGAGTAAGCAGTATGTGCACCAGGTGCAGAGGCGCCATCAGCGGCTATGCGGTTAGTAGCATCAAAGATCCTATGTATATGTAATATTCGTACATTAGCCTATTTTATAACGTTATTATTAAAATGTATGGAGTAAAAAAAAGAAAAATAAATTTAAAGAAGTATAATTTAAATAAAATATTAAATATAACATTTTGGTAATTTGAAAGCTATTTTTTTTGCTTTTTTTTTAGCTCCCTATACTAGAAATTAAATATACATTATTTTGAATGTAATCGTTTGTTTTTTTTTTCTTTTTACAGGAAAAACGAAATAATAAGGAAAGAAAAAATATTCAGAGAAAATTCTCATTTTAATAATTATTTAATCATTGTTTTATATTTTCCAAAATATATTTCAGCTCTCAATTTGTACCAAAAGAATAAAAAGAGAATTATATTTATTCTGATACCAATAAATAAGGGAAAATATGAAAACATGATGCAGATGAAATAAATGGAATTTTCCATAAATAGCACTTTAAAAAATATAAATTAGTTATCAGTTTGTTGTTTCACTATTTTTTACATATTTCACTAAACATAAAATAAAAATCAAAAATACTGTAAAATATTCAGAAGATGATTTTCAGAAAATTATCATTATTCTATAATTAGTAATTATTAGTTAATGAAACATCTTTCAAAAAATATTTCTAAATATATATGTATATATGTTTTTAGTAAGTATCTTAATATTTTTAATATTTGGTACTTATTGTTAGCATTTTTTTATTGCATGTTACTGTTTTAGCATTTTTAGCATAAGCTACTTTCATAGTGTAACCTAGCTTAAAACACCACCAAATTTGTAAAACCTACTGTTGCTGCTGTTTTTCAAACTGAGCTTGAAGTTGTTTAAAATTGTCCTCCATTTGCTTCTGGAAATTGTCCAAATTAGGAAAAACAAAATCAGGGTATGGTGCACCTGTAAAAAATAAAAGTAATAAGTACTTATCATAAACATACAATCAAAAAAAGGACTACTTTTTTATATTCATGCAGTGCATAATATATGGATATATGTGAAAAATATTGAATTACCTTTCTTGAACTAGTATAATAGATATTTCAACTATATTAGTCTGCAAAAGTGCAACACATAATGCAAATTTAAAAAAAAAAAATCGTATAATGCTACAATGTATATTAAATAAAAAAAAAAAGAAAATAGAAATAAAAAAATGTTATATTATTTTCCCTAATTACAGTAATATCTCCAGTGGCAATTCGCAAGTACTCTATAATTGGCGTGTAAGAGTCACCTATCCCCACTCCACAGGAATAGGAGTACCCCTAGAATAGGAGTACCCTTCGCGATTATTTAAATACAATCTCGCGAAAAATATTATTTTATATAATCCTGATATTCTGTTTGTGAAAATGTTCAATCTTTGCACGAGAAACAAAATTTACATATTTACTTCATTCGTGAGATTTTTCTGATAAAATAGGAATAAAGAACGGAATGTAATTAACTCGATTCCAAACTGATAATAATATCGAAATACGCATATATACATATTGCGTAACGGCCAATTAGGAAGTGCATGGGTAAATGTAATTTACGACTATACGTAATATTTCACATTTGACTTTGAACTCTGCGGTAAACCAAATCGTCCATCCACCGTTAAACTGACAATGTGTCAAGAAGAATTCTGCAATTGTCACTTGGAGACATTACTGTGTATTCGTAACCATAACCCCTTCCTAAAAAAAAAAGAAAAAGAAAAAAATATCAGTGTACCGTTTCATTATGATCTAAACATATACAATACTTGCGTAATAGTACGGAACCGCAGAATTGTATATAGGTATACCATTATGTTCCCGATTATTCATTTATTCCCTCTCGAGTACCCAACCTCGTCACTGACTATAGCTAACCTCAAAAATCTTACGGATCTCTGTTAATTTCCCTAAGCAGAAATCGTCGCAATGCATGCATCCACCCGATAATCTTCATTATGGTATTCTTGAGTTCGAGTTTTGCCATCTTATTAAAAATTACCTCCGCCATAGCTACCATAATCCCCAGGGTTATAAATGTTCGGTGCACCGGCTACGTTCGGTATGTAACCCGTGTTCGGCTCCACTTGCATGTCGGGCATGTTGGACATGTTCGGGTCCATGGGCATGTTGGACATGTTCGGATCCATAGGCATGTTGGACATGTTCGGGTCCATAGGCATGTTGGACATGTTCGGGTCCATGGGCATGTTGGGATCGTTGACTGCGTTCTGATTGTTGGGGTATCCTCCGTTGTAAGTAAACGGTGGATTGTCATAATTCGTGTCACCAGAAGCTCCAGCTGATGCACTAGCGGATGCAAATGACGTCGCAGATCCATATCCACCGGTAGGTGGATTCCACGAGTAATCGTTACCATTATTTGGCACGTATTGGGAATTAGGATTAGTGTAAGTATCGAAAATAGACTGGAAATTTGGGACGAAGTACGGCAAGGAAGAAGGATCGACTGGCAAATTTGGAATTTTAGGATTCGTAGGACCCGTAGGACCCGTAGGACCTGTAGGATTCGTAGGATTTGTAGGATTCGTAGGATCCGAAGGATTCCAAGGATTCCAATGATCCGAAGGATTCAAAGGATTCCAAGGATTCGTAGGATTCACAGGGTACAAAGGATTCCAAGGATTCGTAGGATCCACAGGGTACAAAGGAAACGTAGGATACGTAGGATGCTTCACAGTCGGCTCTTGCTTTCCATTAAGTTGGTTACTAGGTTCTTCGGGTTCTTCGTCAGGGTCAAAGCGAGAATTAAATGAAGGCAAGGTATCAGATGATGGTGGTTTGTCAGAATTAGGCTGTTTTGGCTTGGACGAGGGTTTACGCGGTGAAGTAGTGGTCGGTTTAGATCCGGGAGTTCTTGGTTTAGGTTGTGCTGAGTTTGGTTTAGGCGTCGTAGGCTTAGCAGGGCGATTAGGTGCGGGTTTTGGTTTCGAATCTTTAGGTTTAGTAGTTGGTTTTTGCGATTTAGGTCTCTCAGGTTTGGTAGCTGGAGTATTATCTGAATTATTTGGATCTTCTGGATTTTCTGAATCTTCTGGATCGTCTGGATTTTCATGATCTTCCGGATCTTCTGGGTCTTCTGGATCTGATGGATCAGATTTCGGGGGCTTAGTAGCTGGACGTTTCGGAGCTTTTGACTTAGGTTTCGTGGGTTTGGTAGTTGGAGTACTATCTGCATTATCTGGATCTTCTGGGTCTTCAGGATCTTCTGGATCTTCAGGATCTTGTGGATCTTCCGGATTTTCTGGATCTTCTGGATCCTCTGGATCAGATTTCGGGGGCTTAGTAGCTGGACGTTTCGGAGCTTTTGACTTAGGTTTCGTGGGTTTGGTAGTTGGAGTACTATCTGCATTATCTGGATCTTCTGGATTTTCTGGATCTTCTGGATCTTCTGGATTTGCTGGATCTTCTGGATCTTCTGGATCTTCTGAATCTTCTAGATCTTCTGGATCAGGTTTCGGGGGCTTAGTAGCTGGACGTTTCGGAGCTTTTGACTTAGGTTTCGTGGGTTTGGTAGTTGGAGTACTATCTGAATTATCTGGATCTTCTGGATCTTCTGGATCTTCTGGATCTTCGGGATCTTCTGGATCTTCCGGATTTTCTGGATCTTCTGGATCAGATTTCGGGGGCTTAGTAGCTGGACGTTTTGGAGTTTTTTTCTTAGGCTTTGTGGGTTTGGTAGTGGGAGTATTATCTGGATCTTCTGGATTTTCTGGATCTTCTGGATTTTCTGGATTTTCTGGATTTTCTGGATTTTCTGAATCTTCTGGATTTTCTGGATCTTCTGGATTTTCTGGATCTTCTGGATCAGGTTTCGGGGACTTAGTAGCTGGACGTTTTGGAGGTTTTGACTTAGGTTTCGTGGGTTTGGTAGTAGGAGTACTATCTGAATTATCTGGATTATCTGGATCTTCTGGATCTTCAGGATTTTCTGGATCTTCTGGATTTTCTGGGTCTTCTAGATCTTCAGGATCAGATTTCGGGGGCTTAGTAGCTCGACGTTTTGGAGTTTTTGACTTAGGTTTCGTGGGTTTGGTAGTTGGAGTACTATCTGTTTCTTCTGGATCTTCTGGATCTTCTGGATTTTCTGGATCATCTGGGTCTTCTGCATCTTCTGATTCAGGTTTCGGGGGTTTAGTAGCTGGACGTTTTGGAATTTTTGACTTAGGTTTCGTGGGTTTGGTAGTCGGAGTACTATCTGAATTATCTGGATCTTCTGGGTCTTCTGGATTTTCTGGATTTTCTGTATCTTCTGGATTTTCTGGATCTTCTGGATTTTCTTGATCTTCTGGATTTTCTGGGTCTTCTGGTTCAGATTTCGGGGGCTTAGTAGCTGGACGTTTTGGTGTTTTTTTCTTAGGCTTTGTGGGTTTGGTAGTTGGAGTATTATCTGTATCTTTTGGATCTTCTGGATTTTCTGGATCTTCTGGGTTTTCTGGATCTTCTGGATCTTCTGGGTTTTCGGGATCATCTGGATCTTCTGGATCCTCTGGATCAGGTTTCGGGGGCTTAGTAGCTAGACGTTTCGGAGTTTTTGACTTAGGTTTCATGGGTTTGGTAGTTGGAGTACTATCTGGATCTTCTGGATCTTCTGGATCTTCTGGATCTTCTGGATCTTTTGAATCAGGTGTCGTGGGCTTAGCAGTTGGACTCTTTGGAGTTTTTTTCTTGGGCTTTGTGGGTTTGGTAGTCGGAGTACTATCTGTATCTTCTGGATCTTCTGAATTTTCTGGATCTTCTGGATTTTCTGGATCTTCTGGATTTTCTGGATCTTCTGGATCTTCTGGATCTTCTGGATATTCTGGATCTTTTGTATCAGGTGTCGGGGGCTTAGTAGTTTGTTTAGGGGTGGTAGCTTCTCGTTTGGATGTAACAGATCTAGTTGGACTAGTAGCTGGAGTCTTTGAGGTGGGTGTCGTGGATTCAGAGCTAGAATCAGTTTCCGGATCTTCTGAATCAGGTGTCGTGGGATCGCTAGTATCGCTATTATTTGGGTCCTCCGAGTCAGGTGTTGTGGGATCACTAGTTGTCGGACTTTCTGAGTTAGGTGTGGTGGGTTTAGTACTTGGACTAGAACTTGAGGTTTCTGGCATAGGTTTGGTGGATTTGGCAGTTGGGCTAGTAGTCTTAGGTTCTGATCCAGGTGTCCTTGACTTCGGTGTATTTCTAGGAACTGGCGTTGACGTTGATTTTGGTGTGTCACTGGTTGGATCAGACGTAGAGTCCGTAGGATCTAACTTAGGTTTCGTAGGATCTGGTTTATTCGTCGATGTACTTTCAGAACTTATGTCAGGCGGGATCTCAGGCAGGATGTCAGGCAGATCTATAAATATCGTCGGTATAGTGGTACTTTTGACAGCTTTCGACCTGCCAGCTTCTCGTTTCATCCTCGTTATCCCAACGAAATCCACCAAGCGTGGTTTATCCTCTTGCAGCCCATCTTTGTCGAGGAAAAGAAAGAAAATACCATTTTTTTTTTTTTTTCATTTCTGTTAACCTTTCTCTTTCGTTTTACAGATTTTTACAGAAATTGGTAAACAGTGTTTCTGTGGTAAACATTTCACACACTTCACTCTTACTGCCAGCATGCTTTCGTTGTAAGATTCGGCCTTTAATTTCGGGACATTCCTTCACCTCGTTGCATGCATGTGAAAGAAAAATTCCACTGTATTAAACGTGAAGCACATGTGTTAAACTTTGACACCTTCCGTTCCTTCCTTCCTCGAAGGACTTCCTTCCATTCCAATCGCATTATCTTCTTTGCGTTCGCGAAAGACACGGGAGGATCGAGCACACAATTTCACGTGTAACATAAAACATGCAGAGAGATTATCTGGGTGGTACTGCCTTGGTAAGATGCATTCGTGCAAATGCCAGTTTCTTCACGTAAGAAGGGATTTCCCCAATCGACGCGTGCAATGAATGCGCACAATTGTAGAATGAAAATGAAAATGGCGGCAAGTGTTAAAACAAACGAGTGTCAAACAGACGCCATTTAATACGAGTAATTTCCTCGTAACATCACTTCCAAGCAATTTTTAATCCTAAATTCTCGCAGCCTACTTCCCCTTTATCCTCGTTTAAATCGGTCGAGGAGGGCCTCGAGCGACCGAAATTAATTTAAAATTCAAGAATCTTTCGTAAACATCGCGTCACATCAGTCATATTTCACGAAATCTCATTGCCTGGTATTTTTAAAGCAAAAACAATTTTTTCCCGCAGTTAAAATAATCTATTACTTAAAAATTGAAATTCCAGACTCACCGGACTGCAGCGTTAAAAATTTCGTAACTCCCACGTTCTCTGGAACGTTTATGGCACACCGTAATTTGGAAAGCGGCTTTAGATCAACAGAAAACGGGTGACGCGTTTGCCAAGGTTACAGCTCGAAGGAACTTTCCGAGCGTAATGGAGCCCGGCTGAAAGGTTAGCAAGGAAGTTGCGTCGTATCGCCTAACTCGACCGAGCAGCGCCGCGTCACTGCAGCGGGAAATAAAAGCAACGAGAGAAAGAAAGAAAGTGTCTGGGTGGGGGTCAAGGTGGGGAAACCAAACGAGGTCATGGCTTGCGAGCGTCGCGGCCAATTATCTCCGCGCGATGACACATAATGCCCGAGCGTTTCACATGCAAAGGAGGATGCATCGTGCGAATGATAATGTTACGTACGTGAGAATATCGATTATCGATATTATCGCGCTTGGAAAATCTTCCGCTTGCAATATTGATGCATGCATGTACTACGAACGTCTACCGGTACTTCGCACTGGTTAAGCAATCGTGTAGATAAACGAGCGCTTCTATCCTTGTATTTTTTCACAGATTAAACGGTAATCAGTCGTTAACATTCCGAAAAGTAATATAAAACATTCTTTTTTAGCATTGCAAAGTGCAATTTATTAAAGTGATATGCAATACTGTTTACAGATTACGCGACGGTTGTGCCACCTGCAGTTCCGGAATATATTTACTTCGCGAAAAGCGCCGCTTCCGCTGACGTATTTTGCATTTTTCGAATCATACTTGATTTCTAGGAACGAGCTTGTTTTGTTGCGAGAACTTGTTTTTGTAAGATTATAGAATCATCGAGTTGGTAAAATGTTTAATTTTTATACAAAATTTGTTAATAATGCAATATTCGAAAAATTCGATTGAAGATGTAGGTTATGTATTTCAAATTTATAGAATGTATCTACTTTTTCTAAAAATATAATTTTCCCTGATAATTGGTAAAAAATCTTTTTTGGGATATATTATTGCACAAATAATATAATGTAATACAGAAAATTATATAAAAGCTAAAAACAAAAAAAAAAAGGAATAATAACTTTTTTAATTAATTGACATCAAAGTTTCAATATTGTAACTGAATAAAATAGCATGGATAACAGGATGATTCGAGAGACCGAATTGTTGTATCGTTTCGAATTTTATAGATTTCTGACTTTTTCTACAAAAGAATATTCATGCCGTAAATAACAGGACAGACCTGTTTCTCGATATCGGCAAATATATACGTATACTTACGAAATGTGTAAAAACGTGTTCGTTCATCACACGAATATCCGACGGTCAAAAATTGATTAATGTTTCATGGTTAAATGATATTCCATGGAATTCGCAATTGTCTAGACATTTCCGTATTTTACTACGATGCCAATTTAAATGTACGTCGAACGTTATATAACTTATCGTTGGATACAATTTTTATCATTCTCGATGTGCGCGAAAGAGAAAAATTTCTCTAGCAATGACATTCAGAATTAATTCGATATTAAATCGATACCGATGCAAAATAATGCCTGTGACATATCTCGAACGAATTTCTAGTCATATATACAACGAATCTACATGTGTGTAATAAATCTTTAACTATACGTGTACTAATCTTCCAATCTCTAACGAGTCCTTAACCTCAAAGTACGTCGAACGTATTAAAGAGTATAATTAGGAACAGTGGCGAAGACAACGTTTCATATTAGAACACGTTACAATTACGTTTAAACGAGTCGAACATTATCAAAATCGTTTCTTAATTGTCAAAATTGTTAGGTATGCAAGCGCGTTTGACAGTCTACACGAAACAAAATGCAGCACATTCACGAAACAGCAACTACTTAGTGTGTGCAGTGGTATATTAGTAAAGAACAATTCGTTCCTGTACAAAGCACTATACATTCGTTTACGTGTTTGTGTTTACACAGTAATAACTCACCTCTGCGTGCTCTGTAGAGAGGGAATCGTAACTCCGCAAATGATCCGGCGATGCCGACAAACAACAGCAATGTCAAGATCCTAATATCCATATCTACCCGGAAGTAACCAAACAACGTCGATGGAAAATCGTGTGTAATCACTACCGAACGCGCAAATTCGATCGATCCCTACGTCGTCGCAGCTTGCGATGGAATGACTGAGTCAATCGGTGTCTCCGTCATCTTATATAGTATTCACTCGCACTTCCTTACCTCGGCTCGTTTCGATGTTCGTGCGGCGTGCGAAAAATTGCACGACTGAAATTGTGGAAATTAATATCGGAAGGATGTTTACGATACGATGTGCCGTTTGATTCCGGGAACTGCGTGTCTGTGTGAAATACTTAAGAAGATTGCGTTGGATATTTTTATTCGATTCTGTAACAAACAACTTGTAACCTAAAAGGTACATCGAAAATTTTTGTTACGTTGTTTATTGTTGAACATGGCAAAATATATTTGCCGAAAATATCGTTCCTTTCTTTTAGCTTTTGATTTTTTCAGGTAGAAAGAATATTGATAATTCGATTATATTGAACATACACTATGGCCCTTGAACGTACACTCCGCCCCTGCATACTTCCTTGGAAAAAGTAACCTATAAGAAGGGTATTACGTCAGTGATTTTGTTTTAAGAAATTTAGTTAATGTTTATGATCGACGAAATTTTTTTTCTGAATGAGTTCTTCTTTAAGTGATGCGCCTTTGTACACGAGTATTTAATGCAGTGATATTACTTTAAGCGAAATATTTGGTTGATTATTTTATTCCCATGTTTCGTTATTTTTATCACCAACTACAATTGACTGTTAATTAATAATGAGTAATTAATTATTGATTGAACATATAACAACAATTATCGGATTTTTATGTTTTTTTTACATATGGATTGCTGAATGCAATCTCTTGATTTTATTACGTATTTATTATGTAATTATATGTAACTGTACTATATTCCGAAATTAATTGATCTCCATTCAACATGAGTAAATAATTAAATCAATACTAGTAATTAAACAGTTGAACATTATATGAATGTAGTCTAATCCAAATGTAATCGAATTTTTTTTATTAATGTTGACATATACAAATTTTGTGTCAACAAAGATAATAGTATTTTTGTAAAATATAGTTTCTCTTCTTCGTTAAACTTTTTTATTCATGGATGATAACCTCATGTTAGACAAAGTGAAAAGTAAGAGCGTTTTGCAGATTTAAAATTTAAGTGTTCAACTAAATAATTTTACTTGAAGAAAGTCAGTTATTTAAAATATTTTTTCAAGTGTTTTATTTTATTCTAACAAGAATTTAATTCAGCAAATTTTCAAGGTGAAATAATCAACAATATTCTGTATTAAAATTCATTAAAACATTTAGAATTTAGAATTTAGAATTACTAATATGAAATACGAACGACATGTACTTTGTTTTATCAATAATTAATAATAATATTTTTGTAGAAAGAAGCAGCTTCGATTTATGCGAAAGTAAAACATTAATTTCTTATTGATTTATATATAAAAATTAAAGGTAAGCGTAAATTTTTTTCCTTTTTTTTTTTCATTCATCTTATGTTAATCATCTGGAAAATTCTGTTTCTTTAAATTATATCCGATTAAATGATTTTACTATGAATCATGAATCAGAATAAGTTATTATGGATCAAATTATGAATTAGCTTTTAATTCGCCTTTTCCATTAAAGAAGAGAAACTGCTGCCTACAGCGCTCATAAATAATAATCGATACATCGAATCGTAATCGTTCTCACATCCTGTTGTACACGGTGTAACAATCGATCAAAGATAATCGAGAGATTGTGCATCTGCTATTTTTTCGTAAACGAACGAAACCGTGAATAAAAATGCAGAAACACGTGTTTCGGCCGATTTGATCACGGTTCAGTGTAATCGATAGTGTTGTAGTCCAGTGATTATTAGGTAGCAAGTAGCAAATTAATACTTTTCTATCAATTTTCGCAGAATCAGACGTTGGAGATGCAGGCTTCTTAGACGAATGGAGAAATATTATGAAATTATTGGACTGCAAATTATTACTAGGATTCTATGATTCAGGAGGTGCTGTTTCTTAATCATTGTAAAATATAACCTGTACGTGTGGACCTGATAACCATCGAAAACATTCCAAATGACGTTGCCTTAAGACTGTTTTGGAACAAATGAAGATGCTTCGAGAAAATACGTCGTGCGATGATTAGTCGACACGAAAAATGAATAATTGTTTTCTCAGATGTTGTTACAAGTGTGATAGTTGAATATTTAAGACACGTGTTTAAGATATGCTTGGAATCAGTAAAAAACTTTCTTTATTCTGGAAAATTCTTAGAATAGTTTATTTTAGTTTCTAATTGTCTTTTCTTTTGCCATTATCTTATGCCATATATTCTTTATTCTTTTATCATTTATTCTTATATAATTTTTCAATCATTAATCTTTTACCATATATTTTGTAATATGTATAACGATAATATTGATAATTATATAGTGTTATATTTAATAAGAAGTTTTTGGAACTCTTTTCTTTTATTATTATTTCAAGTTATGTATGCTGAAATATGTATTATAAAAGTAATAATTTTATTCTATTATATTTTCTAACAAATTTTTTAATTCCTTTCCTGTTATTACTTCATGCTATATATGTATCCTGTAACAGGTATTATGATATTTTTAATAATATGAAGTATAGTAATAATAATATTCTTGTTGTGCAGAGTTTTATTTTATAATGCATAGTCTGTAAACTATATTTTAAAAGAATTTCTACTTTGATTTTTAAACAGGAACTATTATTAATGTTTTTGAATCAGTGATATATTATCATTTACCATTTGGTTAAACTATTTTATATTTGAACTTAATTAATTAATAAATAAGTAATATAAATACTGTATTTATATATTGATAGTTTTATGATAGTTATTTCTATGATAGTTCTGATAAACATATGTGATAATAATATAAAAATATAAAATAATATAAATAGCAGTAAAGATATACAAATTTTAATTTCTTTTATGAAAATATATATGAATACTTACAATTATGGAACAAAAGGAATTTTTCAAATAAATCAACGACAAGAAACAAATTTTTTAAATAACAATACAAATTCTCATAAGAAACTTAAGAAAATACAAAAATACAAAAATATTGATTTACGATTAAAAAATTCTAAATCGATAATGTGTATAAATAGTCATATAATAATATAGTGATGTATGTATATAATAGTAAATGTAAATAAATTTATATATAATTCAAATATTATTGTAAATTAAATTTTATATATAAATAAGCACCTAGCCTATTATATAATTAGATTTAATTCCTTTATAGGCGATAGATATCTTTTTATAAACAATTGGACAAATATGTAACACACATATGCATAACGGATTCTCATTTTCGCTCGAATACTTATACCTATGTATGAGACTAAAATATTAATAGATCTACACATCAAATATTCCGATTACATTTGAATAAAAGACGAGGTTATGTCCTTGATCGCCCTGCAATGAAACTCATAATTACTACATCAAGATACATCATTACCACTATAATTAATCAATTAATAAATTAATAAAACGGTATATATTCCATATTAAAATCACAATGTACCCCATTTCGTATTTCCAGAATAGTTATTCAATTTTTCAAAAATTCATGCCGATTACCACACAATAATTCTAAACGAAACAGGCAGTTTACGTAAATGCTTTATCACATTGTTCCTAGATAAATTTCTTAACTCTGTGTGATCGGGAGTGACGCCGTCGGGAATACCCAATCGCGAAAGTTGATTACCTTCTGCGCATTAATCTAGAGATGCTTTGGACAGCAGGCTCGTTCCCTTTTATAACGACATCTATTGTATTCGAAGGCAAGTACATCTGCCTGTGGAGTTCAATGTCAAGACACGTAACCTGTTTCTGGCCCGGGTTGGTGAATCACGAATAACCACCATGCACTTATTGTTTCACGCTGCTTATATAACAATAAGCACCATTCGCTACGGCCGATAACACCTTTACGCAGCAAGTTCTTTTGTTTTTCGTTTAATACGCCAAAGTCGAAGGGTTGCTTAAGCCGCGTTTACATTGGACAATTCGGACTCAGCGGACCGAGTTGATCGACTTGAAGTCGTTCAATTAATACTTTATACAAGGTTCTTATCTGACGTTTTTATCGTACAAGAAGACTAATTTACCGTGTAAAACAATGAACCTAATGTTTCAGACGTCTGCCAACTATAATTTTGCACTGTTTACACGGTCAATTATAATTAATAGCAACAAGTTGTTTGATACAAAAATTAGAATTGTGACTTATATTATAGTTGAACATGCAGGTATTATTTCCATTTGATTGATAGTGTGTTTACACTTTGTTTTGAAAATATGTACCTAATTATTTCGAGATTTTAGGATTGTTATCAGTTCTGCTAGGTTAATGAGAATTTTGTTTCCATTATCGTTGATATACCTTCTGTGATCTGTTTATTTTTGACAGAGCCTTCTGTTTGTAATGGAAATTTATCTTTCATGAAACATGTATTTTATGAAACTTGAATTGATATTAATTTAAATATAAATAAACAGGTAAATATAGGCTTAAATGGGAAATATTGTACTTTGCAAGATCTACTACTGGTGTAATTTTCATAACCAAATTTTTGTTTATAACACAAGAAAAATATAATTGATTACAGTTTACTTTAGATAGAAATGTGAATAATAGATTTAATAAATTTAATAAAAATTTAATATAGATTTAGATATAAAATTACATTTAATATCAAATTAAATTTAATTGTATAGTAACATGTGTAATACAATAGATCATATAATGGTACAGAGAAATAAAACTTTGAATTTAAAAAATGCACATTCTTGTTTACATATTAATAATAATTAAAAATATTAGTGTAACGTATTTACTTCTTTTTATTTAATTAATAATGACAATAGAATTTTATATAAACTTTCTTTTGGGACATAAGTTTACATGAGCTTTCTTCATCTATTGGTTCTCATTAACACGTAGTCTCGGTTTGGTTCCAACCTTTTCGGATACCCTGTATATATATTATGAATTATCGCATAATTACTTTTATAGATCTTAAGCCAAAAATCTTGGTATTTTATTTAATGAGCCAAGATCACTTTGACATTTCGTAAAAAACGAAGTTATTTATAAATTTTAGGTTAGCATCATATATCCAATTCCCAGTAGCGCCCTCTACACCGCAATCCATCATTTTCGGTCGCTTACTTCTCTACATCACGATAAATCGAGAACACTAATTTATGTAAAATTAGTCTCATAACTCTCTCTCGTAAACTGGGTATGACTAACTCCATGTTAATCATTATAATTTAATAACTTTATTAAATTATTAAGTGTGCATATGCTACTTGTTATGTAATATAATATGCTATTAAAAAAAGTTTTAAAGATCTCTCCAATTATTACTTTTACTTCTCTTTCTACAGTCAATTATTCTACTGTTCTCAAAATCATGTGCCTTCTCATTAGTTAAACTGAAGAATCTTCAGATGATTTAAAGTACAGAAAATTTTATCTAAAATACAGATATTAAAGAAGTTTAACTGGAAATGAGAATAATTTTCTTTAATTTCATATCACAAGGATTCTGTCTTATTTCAATTTTTGAGGTTAGGTTATTACACATATTCACTACCTATTAGAGATATCCAAAGTGTAGATGATGTGCATCACATTTTCCTATAGTGTGTTATATATCTGTGCTTTCCTCAACAGGTATGATTGTTCCCGGAGTTGTGAAAAGAGAAATTTTAATATTTGTTATGTTTATATAATATTTATTTAAAACAAGGTTACATAATAGAAAGATTTCTCTAATACATCTAATACCTAAGAATCAAATCAACCTCTCTAATATCTAATTTCTCTAATACTAGATTTAATACTATCTAATAATAATCAAGTTGGACTAATTTTTGATCATATAACATGTATCCTAAAATTGCAAGAAGAAAGAAAAAATTATGAATTAGGGAAAAAAAATAGTTTTAAAAAATCTTGAATGCTAAAAAGAAGTAAGTTAAATATATGCTGGTAAGTTACCAGACCAAACGTGTCAAACTACACCAAAAGGTGATTCATTAGCACAGGAGCAAGATGGGTAATATACTTGGACCGTCTAATCTCCTCTTGAAACTCCAAGGTCATGCTTGGCCTTCACACACATTGACATTTCAGTTAATAAGGAAAATATATAATTTTATGAGTTTATTAACATAGATTGGACCATTGAAATGTGACTACTAAATTCAACTCATATTCATTTACTTCAGTTCCAAGATTCACGTGAGAAATAATTTTGATAAAAAAAGACAGATTTTTAACTAAAAATTGTAAATATTGCTCAACAATGAAGACACGTTTTTATAATCTTGATCTGTCAACTGTCACGTTATTTGTTTTTTTCGTTGGCAACACCTTACTGAAAAAATGACGCAAAATTCAAATTTTGCGTGAATTTTGGGACACCCTTTATTTATACGAAAATAATGGTTAGTAAATGTATTTTAGAATTTTATCTTTAAAGTGTTTCTCTCTAATGATAAGTATAGGAGGATAACCATATTTCGGATGTAATTGTTTTTATTTGTGTACTTAATAAATTAACTGACTATGTCATTGTCACTCCATGATATAAAATGATTTTATTTTAGTTTTCACCTTGAGTCTCTCTAGTACTCTTATGCACAATGATATCTGTCCTAAATCTATGGTATATAGTATAAAATACACTGGACAAGTGTAAATACCGATCCTTATTTACTCATTGGTAGATCAATGATCGAAGTTCAAATTTGAAGAATTCTTTAAAATTCGAAAAAGTTCAAACAAGTCCCCATTTAAATTAAATTTATATTCATTCTAGAATTAATTATTAGAATTAATTAAAATTAATTAAATTTAAATTCAATTCATTTATGATAAAATGTTTTGTGATAAGATAACCTCACTAATGTGGCAACCCGTATTCATTCGACTGTTATAACTCATGTGAATTAAATTTAATTACTTGTAGTAGTTTATAATAAAATGTATAAATAATTTAATTTGTTAAATAACCACTGTCTTCTAATTGTCTAATTGTGTCTCTAAACGGAATATCCAATACAGTATGGAAAATGTGAATTTTACGTATATCTATTACAACGCCATCTACGTAACTATGAATTCGCTAGATTAATTTATCCTTTGTCAACGATGTATGAGTCAAACTTTAGTCAGGAGGATTAAGTGGTATGCTATTTACTGGTGAACAGGAAATGTCGAATACTTAAAATATCAAAGATAAGAAAATTAAGTTTTCAACGTGAAAATTTAATTACCCGGTTGTATTGGATCATACAAATTTTAGAGGTTAATACTACCAGTATAAAGAATTTGTTACGTCATATATGTAATGACTGTCAATAAAATTCACGGGAACACAAATTTTCGATAAAATTTGACTAAAAATGGTCGAAGGACTAAAATTTCGATTCCAGAATTATTCCACAAAAATTTTTGATGGCTATAAAAATCTGTGAACTCAAGTATATTTTTTATTCATATATATGAAAATTTGATTATTTTTATAAATTATCGAGTTATCTAAAAGCAACTATATTGATAAGTAAAATGTCTATATTCACAATTTTGCGTTTTTATTTCTCTCATAAAAAGGTAACAGAATTTCGTTACATATTTAATGTTATTCTAGAAAATTTTTCTCAAGGTAAGAGAAGTTGTATGATAGGCTGATATAATGAAGTTTAAGGATACATCCTTCTGGAGTCTGGGGAAATGGAACCACATTTTCAGCAATAGGGTTTATCGTCATATCGTCTGAAAACTTTTACAGCACCACCTAACCTAACTCAAGGAAATACAATTTAGGAATGGTCTACAGTTTTGTTGATAAAATCTAGTAGAAATCCTCGTTAACTGGGTTCATAATGATTTCACGTTATTACATTCATGGTGGTAAATACGAAGGTATATACAGGGTGCTCAGAAAAATTAGGTTAGGACTACATGTTATTGAGGTTAAATAGATGAAGAGAGTTCATATGAACTTATGTCTGAAAATGCTTTATTAAAAAGATATAAGATAAGAAATAAATATTATAAATAAATTTAAATTAAAAAAAAATAATTAAAATATTCTAATAATTTTTATTAAATTGAAATAAAATTTTAATTTTAATTTTAAAT
>NW_016910162.1:546018-574050 GCF_001483705.2 Eufriesea mexicana
AATTTATATAAAATATAATAATTATTAAGTAACTAAATAATAAAGTAGAACATGCAATTATATTTTTAAAATTTATTTTTTTATTTATATCAAATGAAATTAGAAAAACACCAATTAATATAAAATTAATTATGTTATTATGTATTTTTAACCCTATAACGAATTGTGAAACAAATTTTGTCCGTAAATTTTCGAAGGCTTATACTTTTTCAATAAATTCTTTTCGAGATTTGATTTCAATGACACGTAGTCTCAGCTTGGTCACAACCATTTTGGACACCCTATATATGCATCTAACCCTAAAAAGACAAATTTCAATAAGGGCTCAGTTTTTGCGAGAGGTGACTTTATAAATAACTGCTAAGCATTTTAAGTTATTACTAGAATCTTGAGAATTATTACTAGAATCACGTTAAATATAGTTACTTTGATGGTAACAGTATTATCTGTACTGCAATACGAGGAAGTCAAAGGTGAGTTTTATTAATACCGAATCAAATCATATTTTTCTTTTTTAAATATATACTCTATCGAACATGACAATAATAATTTTATGATAAGAGATAAACAGAATAATACGTATAGTAGTTATGGATTTATACTAATTATAATAATTATATAATTAATTATAATTCTACTAATTATAACATTGTACTGCACTAGAAAGCTAATAATGATTCTGTATCGAATTAATGTTAAATTTCTTTCACGATTTTCTTGTTGAACATTAACGCCTTACATGTGCCATGTAATATTAAATGCGTTGAAATGCAATGTAATAATTAAGCGTTGTGACGTTGTTTATATTCTAAGAATGCACACGCAAATACGTACTTAAAGAACGAGTAATGTGAATCATTCATATAATCGACTAAAAACCGAGAAATACACTTGCATCATTTATTTAGTACGCGTAATATCGATTATCTTATGATTTACCGCATATTCCTATGATTGAACGTTACGATATGCTCGACCATTCAATAAATCGTGGATATTCAGTGACGTATACGTAATTTTAACAATAATATAGTATATCACCGTTGAAAGATTTTGAAGTTGCAGGAATTAGTAGAAAAGTAGGAATATGTTTACTATAATTTAAATTTCATTTTAAATCCTTGCTTAATCCATAAAATATACTCCCAACATAATTTCAGCTATCCAAATGTTGGGAATTGCCATTGAGGGAGGTATTGGTGATTAAAAAGCGGGAACCTAGAATTTTTATAAAGTAAACATTGTTAATTAAGACAATTTTTGATAAATATTAATTAAATTAAATTAAATTTTGATAAATATTAATTAATTGATAATATTAATTTGATAAATATTAATTTTTGATAATAAAAAGGTATACATAATCAAAATTATTTAATTACTGTAATATATAGAATTAAATAGAGTACCTTACATTATCAGATTATGATTCATGCCATTAAAAAAGCATTAAAGTTAAATAATTTAATTTATTAATAATTTAATAATTTAAATTAATGATCACTCGATATTTCATACTTGAATTTCTCAGAAACGAATTTTTAAATTAATTAAAAATTTGGTTTAAAAATTATATTATATAATAGAAACTAACAAATGTAGAAATATTAAATTTTGATATAAATAATCCTGTATGCTTGCAGCGTGTAGAAAAATATATTCGTCTGAAAAGTTGAATATATTTTAGAATTTTATTTCGTTTTATCAGCTTTCTACGTATACTATACGTTATACGGTACCTTACACACATCGATTAGTAATTCAAAAAATTAAAAAGATTTCAATATCTTTTTTCACGTAGCACAGTAATGCCGTTCGGATTTCAAGGAATACATTTTTAAATTATGAATATTTCCATTATGTCTGGTTTCCATCATCATTTCCCTCGTTTTTGAAATACGACTTGTTCAATAATAATAATATCGATATAACCGTCTTAAAAGATGAGAATAGGTGAACTGGAAACGTCTTTGGAGAGTATTTTTGAATTGCTGAAACAATTAACCATGAATAATAAATTTATAATAAATAATATAATATTATAATAATAAATAATATAATATTATAATAATAAATAATATAGTAATATAATAATGAATAATATAGTAATATAATAATAAATAATATAATAATATAATAAATAATTCTTCCCAAGAAAAAAATAGCGAACGATAAAATTAGGTTACGAATAGTACATTTTCTCGCACAGCAACCAAGTTTTTATGTTGCATTGATATTCCAAGCCGGATGCAATTGTCGATCAAGGACCAAGTTCAGAAGGATTCTGCAAACATAAAGGATGAAAAAAAGTCAACAGGGAGCAATATCGTGGACGAGAGAACAGGATGTACCGTCAAAAATTCAAAGAAAGACCAGACACAAAGCGATACGACGACGATAGCAGGCGACAGTCCGAGCGCGACTGCGCCCTCTGTAAACACTGACAAAGAGGCCGTACTAACGACAAAGATGGATGAAAGGGAAATGTTAACGCCGTCGGAAAACGTCGATGCACGGGCTAGCGCTACCGTGAATGAGAACGAGCTTGGAAAAGCGACAAACAGGAAAAACGAAAACGCCGGATCGACTGAAAAACCCGAAAAAGTGGAAAATTGGAACGCGAGCTCGGAATTCGGTGCACGCCAAATCGGTTAATTCATAGAGGAGAATCAGAAGATTGGAAAACCCGAAACCGTCACCATTGAAAACATTGTGCAAACAGCTCAATAAGCTAATGAGGAATATGACATTAAGACACAAATCAATTCTCAACTAACGTCATCGGTAAATGACAGCAACAATGGATTTGCTGAATATGGAAGAGCAACCGCAAGCACTGTGTTATTATACAGGGTGTCGTGTAACTGGTGGTACAGGCTTGAAGGTGGTGATTCAACGTGACAAATGAATAAAAAATACCGAATAAAATTTTTTCATTTGAAGCTTCGTTATCACGAATATTGACCTTGGATATTCATCAAATTCGTGTGCATTTAACTTTGGTTTAGATGGATGGACCATCAGTATACCCGCGTAATTGGTGGGTATTCAAATACGATTTTCTTGACAAAGAAAGTTCAAATGAAAAAATATATTTTATTTTCGATTTGTTTTTTCACGTAGAATCACCACCTCCTTGGTTGTACCATTAGTTATAAGACACAATGTATAATCGATATTAGGTAACACAGCAGTATAATTATACAATTTGCACTTATACCAGTATATTACTCAATTGAGTGGTCAAAATCGAGAAAAAATTGGCAGACTAATTAGAAAACAGCAGATTCGACGCTAATGAAACGAAATATCCCAATCCACATTCAAAATTTAGAATATATAAACAATAAGAGTTAACTACGCAGTATGTTTTGACAACCACTTGAACTTCCGTCACTATACTTCGCAAACGAATCGTCAAAATAGAAAGAAAATCGACCTACTAATTAGAGAACAGTCTATTCTATGTAGTGATATAGAAACATCATAATCAAGAATCGAAATTTCGAAAATATAAGCAATAACAATCAACTGCGTAATACGCTTTTTACAATCACTTGCACTTCCGACACTATATTTCACAAATAGAAGATCAAAATCGAAAAAAAGTTGGCACACTAGTTAGAGAAAAGCTTAATCAACGCTGTAGTATCGAAAAAGCCTAATTCAAAATCGAAATTTCGAATATATAAACAATAAAATGTTATTATGCAACACATTTTAACAAGCAGTTGCACTTCCGGCACTATATTTCTCAATTGAACCGTCAAAATCGTAGAAAAATTGGGAAAATAATTCGAAAACTTCCTTTTCCTATCTATGTCAACGAAATATCTCAATGGACAATTAAAATTTGGAATCTACAATCGATAATATGTAATTACGTGGTACCTTTATACCGTTAGCACTCTCGCCACGTTATTTCACATATACACCGTAAAAATCGAAGAAAAATTGGGAAAACTATTAAAAAACTGCCTATTCCAAGCAATGTTGTCCAAATATCCCAAAGGTCAATCGATATCTAGACTCTTTAATCAATGATAGGTGACTATGCTGTTGTACTATATGATTCGCCCTCACACAACGTCACTTCTTAACTAAATTTTTAATTTTTAATTTCTTAAACTTGTACTGTGTCTTATTCGTAAATATTACGAATGTTGCAGCCCCAGGACCGAACGTGTCAAGTTAAGTGAGGCACTGTTTTATATTCTTATTGCCAGCGTCTCTTGACTCGTGTGCACTCGTTATCACCTGGTCACCACTTAGGTGAACCTTAGCAAGTGTGGGCAATTGTCACCTCAGCCCACTGTCTTTCGGGAGAAAGCCCTTCGTTGAAGTTCTAGGAAGACATCGCCCAGATCCAAGGACAACAGCCACTGATGTGGATGCTTAGATGCCCAGCTGGGGCGTCTGGACGGGAGCTCAGCCGAAGAGGCTACCGACACGTGACGTCGAGGCGACGAAGAGGGGGACACGCCCTATAAAACAGCGAGAGATGCGTTTTTGGCGCACTCGCCTACAATCATACAGAGGAAATGAAACAGTTACCTAGCAGCAAAACGACTACTTATCAAAATCCCCTGCACAAGGATCAAAAAATCACTCTTAACCATTTGCATCCAAGCGCGGAATATTCCGCGAGCCACGACTATCGTCTATCACCGAGCGCGGAATATTCCGCGAGCTACGACAGTCGCCTATCACCGAGCGCGGAATAATCCGCGAGCTGACTTTTTCCATTACCAGTTGCTGAATATTCTTCATATGCCACGGATCACGTTTGATCCCTTTTGTGAGCATCTCATCTACATCGGTTCATTATATTCTTAACAAGTTTCACTTTTGTCGTGAAAATCCTTTTAACTGTCATTATGAGTAAGTGCTGATACGAGCACGGTGATAAGGGCTAGTCGTCAGTTGAACGTCGCTGATGCCTGAACACGGCACCTTAAGTAGAGCCATGATGCAAATGGGTTAAGACGATAGGCATAAGGATCCAAATTACTTAACACTAGAGCTACCGATCTTTAATGGGTACCTAACTGTAACGTGCACAGATTATAGTAATTTCAGCAGTACGGATGAATATGAGTGAATATATCGATTACAGTTCCTTTTTAATACGAGTTGATACCAATTTTATTCTTAAAGCAGGTGTATGTGTTCGGTGATTGCGAAAAGGAAAATTTTGGGACCAGTCATTTTCACTGGGTTGGTAATTCTAGTGTTAAACATCCACCACCACCGAAAGACGTCGAAGCTAACACACACTCCTAATATTATTCACAACCAATAGGAAGATACACACACTCACCGCTTACATTCCACATCAACCAATCACTAGCCATAGAAAACTTATAAAAGCAGCAAGATGATAGTCACGGGAAGTTCTAAAAATCCGAAGAAGACAAGATAAGCATCATGGCCAAACAGTCAAGACAGACCCAGGCAGTCACAAATTAGAACTCTTTAGTTCACCCCTAACCAGGTCTAGCTCTATTAACCCTTTGCACTCGAGATGCGAACCTCAGTCGCCATTTAATCAAATTCTAAAGATCGATATTAATTAATATATCACATTTAACCCTTTCGGTACTACAACATCCACGAAACGTTCTCTGGGTACTATCGCCTAAAATCGGCAGTTATGGCAGGTTATGTGGATATGATTACTCTCTATAGTATGCATTTACTTTAATTAATATACTATGAAGAATTAAATATGATTTTAAAACGTTAAGCGTGAAGCCTGTTTTGTTTGCTTTCCCGTCTGATCCGCGAGATAAGATTCTGTCAAAATCGGCTTTCGGCCGAGGATTGGTTTAGGCTGTCGTGTTTTCGCGGCTGACGCTTGTTTACAATATATTTTATATTGCGACTGCAATTCCGGAGAATAGATGTGTTTCACCGCCGTTCTAGCAGATTAAGTTGTAAAGGTAATGCGAAAGTTTAGGAATTTTTACAAGTACCAGACTCGACAGATGGGACCCTCGTGTGACAGACCCAACAAGCGACGAACGGACACCACTTATAAATCACGTCATTGACCATCAAAAATCGGCTCCTTGACGGTTTCCTACTCCTTAGCCAAAGGTCCTTCCGTCACACCCTCTGTCCAATTAAAACTCCTTACTTTTCCACCACCAACGTTTATTTTGCCCAATCGGAACTAAACTGGAGAAAACACCGGACAAGTCACGACGAGACACGACATAGATCAAATTCGAGAAATCAGTTCGTCTTTGACACCGATCCTTGAAACATTTTACTTACACGTATAAACGCGTGTTCGAAACGGTACTCCGTTCAACGTCTCCATTATAACTATTCTATACTTTTCTATAAATACACACTCTCTTTTGACCACACACACTGGATCCTTATTATTACGACTAGTCACGCAATATTAATTTAGCGCGTGATAAGCGTTCTAGGGCATCGAAGGGATTCGATAAGGTAGGACGCTACAGATTCTATCAAAAAGTTTTACTGAATATTTTTCTCTACTGCGCGTCAGTCAATACCCCGCCCCCCCCTTCCTTTCGTCCACACCGAAACTCCCACCACCGTGAAAATTGTCAGTGAGCAGGACGCAACAACAGCACAATGTTGCATAGATAACCTACAATTGCAATGCTACAAAGTAATACCTGATAGCGTTGCATTATTGTTCTTAAATATATATTTCGTCAGTTGCAGCAATTAAAACTATCAATTAGTGAGATATATCAAATATTATAAATTACTGCACGGAACACGTTTTGAGGAGATATTGAATGTTTGACTGGTGAAGGACATTAAAAGGAAAAGGATGAGATCCGTCCTAGACCTACTACTGACTCGTTAGTAAGAATTTCTAGCAGGTCCTGCTGTGGACGGGGGATGGTTAACTTGCGTAGGAACTTGTATTTATGGGTGGTCGAGAATTGACCGAGGACTTGCGAGAAACTTCGAACCACCGTTGTCCATCTAGCGGTGAAAGTGCGAACGTTGGTGGCTACAAAGCTATGGATTTTTGTCGCGGGAAAATGCTGCGTCTTTGAAACAGCCATATACTGAAGTATCAATGTAGAATATCAAATGATGTTTCTTATATTTATTAATACCATAAAGTAAATACAAATGTGTTAGTGGTGGATGAAATTTTAATAACAACAAGAACAATTCTTTATTTAATTAGAAAAATTATGAAATACAAATATAACGTTTAAATATAATTAATTTCTCACAATTACTCTATCACAGGACTTCTCACTATTATAACTCAATTGCAACTAACGTATCCCAAATCACTCTCTTTTTTTCTTCTTTCTTCATACATTACATTCGCATACACAATTCACACACACACCTCAATCATTACACGCATACTCATTTATCATAACAACCTGAATTCATTACATATTGGAATCCCATGCATACTTGTTCCACTCATCCCAACACATATGTACTTAAAAATCTATGTAACCACTACCACAAAATAAGTTTCTATTAAGGAAATAATAAATTAAAAAGGGTTTAATCTCTATCATAAAAATCATTATAAATTAATAAAGTTAACTACAACATTAATAATAAAGATATAATGTATATACATACATATAGATAGTTACAAAGTTTAATATATGATTCTATATTACAAAATAATATAAAATAATACAAAATTCTATAAATATACAATGAAAAATATACGAAAATATTATTGGATGTATAATATATATATAAGTTTACATATTCGTAGAATTCGTTAAAAATGTGAATTTTAGGTTATTTTAGGATGGGTCATGGATGTGGGATATAGAATCCCTTTGGGTAATATCACTTTCAGCCATTATTCGCTTTTTCTAACTTTGAAAAGTTGTTTTAAAGATTTATATGTTAAAAATTATTGTTATGAGAAAGTAAATGGCCTTTCTTATATGAAAAAATGATTGCACTTATGTAAATTACTGCACATATTGTTATTGCAAATTATACGAAGCATATATTTGCAATAAACTATGTAATAACTGTTATAAAGAGTTTGCGAATCTTTGGAAAATCGGTTGAGCTCAAGAATGTTCGTTTGACCTCGGTAAGGGTAACCTCGGTTTATATAAGCACTAGACGGCCACAGGTCACGTCAGTTGCTCCTCGGTCGTCATAACGTTCACATCGAAATTTCAACCGCTTAAATTAACTTATTTATCTATTTTTCACTTATGATTATTTCTTTAATTTAATTATTTACTTTTCACTTTTAATAATTCATTTAATTTAATTTTTTATTTTTCGCTTTTAATAATTTATTAATTTATTTATTATTCACTTTCAATAATTTATATATTTTATTTATTTATGTTTAATATTATTTTTCACTTTTAACAATTTATTTAATTTATTTATGCTTAACATTTAATAATTTATTAATTAATTTATTTATTATTCACGTTTGATAATTTACATAGTTCAATTTTTTCTTTTTCACTTTTCATAATTTATTTAATTTATTTATGTTTAACTTGAAATAATTTCTTTAATTACTTCATTCTATTTTTATTTCTGATTATTTCTTTAATACTTGAATACATATTTTACGTTTTATTTTTTTTTATTTCATTGGTATTAGTGAACATTAAATGTTTTTAAAATTATTAAATAATTACCGTACTTCTATTAAATCGTATACGTTTGAACGATTTTACACGCGATTCTTTTACTCGATTTTACTCGATCCTTAGACGTCACTGGATATCCGTGGACATCGCTGGATATTGGATATCCAGATATTCGTTTGGACACAATTAGATATCCTTGGACACTGCTTGATATCTTTGGACACTGCTGGATATCCTTGGACACTGTTGGATATCCTTGGACACTGCTGGATATCCTTGGACACTGCTAGATATCTTTAGATATCGTTGGATATGATTAGACACAGCTGGATGTCCTTGGACACTGCTGGATATTTTTGGATACTGTTGGACATCCATGGACACTGCTAAATATTCCTGGACATCCCTGAATATTCTTAGACATCGCTGGGTATCCTTAAACGTCACTGAACATCCTTGGACACTTCTGGATATCCTTGGACATCGCTGTATATCCTTAAATATTGCCGTTCATGGCAGGACAATGTTGAACATCGTGAGATGCGTGTGTTTTAAGTTCAATTTAGCCTAAGTTAATTTCCCTTAAATTTCTTATACGTGATTTTTTGTACTAGCGTACTATGTCTCATTTGAACTAAAACTTTTCGCAGTACTTTCTCATTCCCCCTCTCGTTCGTTTCGTGAAACCAGAGATTCGAAAGAGTTTTAATACTAGTATAAAAATTCGAAAAATACTTTGATTAACGCGGTAATTTGAAAAAAACGAGTCTCCATTTTAATTCCCCTGATTTCATTCCAAATGAAACTTGCCTTCGCACATATTACATATTATAATATATTCTGTACGTCATTTCCTAATTCATTTTACATGATACCTTCTTGTCTGTTTTGCATCATATTTTGTACTATATTTCACTAATGTTTTTAGGCATGAGTCTCAATTGTGTAGCCCCACTTCCACGTAATGACACGTCGAAATTGACATCGTTTGTCAGAGATTTATTTGTCGAGACTCGCCAAAATGAATTTTATTAATATTGGTTGCAGAGTATGATTGGAAAATGGAACTCCTTTGTATTAATGTATGTTATATTAAACACCTTTATTTTCATACAAACATATATATATCTCGGTTATAATATAGCTTATGGCACGTATACAGTTTGTAATCGTTTGACATGGACTGACTGGTCTTATGTACTTACATAGCAGTATAATGATAAGAATACGATAAATAAAATATCAGTCTTTCTTACAAGCCAGAGACGTCGTAATTAGTACATTTAAACTGAAGTTTTGACAATTAAGAATTTTCAATAAATTCATCTAGATTTGGGCAAACAACGCTTTGTTTCATACATGCCACTTAAAATTCGAATAAAAGCGGGAAACATCATTCCAAATTGCGCTTGCCAAAGCTATGTTAACTAAATATCTCAATCGACAGTCGAAATCTGGAATCTACAATCGATATTAGGTAACTACGCAGTATCTTTATACGATTTGCACCCCCGCCATTATATTTCGAATATATGGTGCTTTAGAATGGAAGAGAAATTGACAGAATTATCGAAAAACAGACTATTCAAAGCTATGTCAACTGCATATCGCAATTGGCAGTCAAAATCTAGAATGTGCAATCGATATTAGGTAATTACACGGAATCTTTGTCGATTTGCACTGCCGCCATTTTATCTCGCATAAGGCACTTTAATATCGAATAAAAATAGGGAATATCGTCAAAAGCGCGGCTTTTCAAACCTACTTTAACTAAATATCACAATTGGCAGTCGAAATCTGGAATTTACAATCGATATTATGTAACTGCGCAGTATCTTTGTACGATTTGCACTTCCGCTATATTATTTTGCACACGGTACTTCAAAATGTAAGAAAAATTGGCAAAACTATTAAAAAACAGGCTGCTCAAAACTATGTCAACTAAATATCACAATTGACAGTCGAAATCTAGAATCTACAATCAATATTAAATAACTACGCAGTAGTTATGCAAATCGAACAAAGATAGGGAATATCATTAAGAACGTGGCTTTTCAAAGCTATGTTAGCTAAGCATTGTAACAGACAATCAAAATTTACAATCTACAGGGTGTCATGTAACTGGTGATACAATAGGGAACATAATGATTCTACATGCAAAAACAAATGAAAAATATAGAGCAAAACTTTTTTAATTTTGATCTTCCTTCTCGAGAAAATCTACTTAATAATAATTAACTACTTAAATTTAATACATTAGTTAACATTAGTCTCCAAAATTTTATTAAATAGTGATTGAAGGTCACCTCTCGAATGCGAAGAGTTAATATTACGAATTAAATTGAAAAGTAAAAATGAAAATAAAACTGAGGTACCCCAAGATAGAGAGATTACATATATTATATATCTAATATATTTAAAAATATCTCAAAATGAAACAATTATTATTTTTAAATAATTCTAATGTAAGGTCATTAATAATTTATCGTAACGCGTCAATTAAAAGTGACATACTTTTATGCACAACTTACACTTTACCTAATTGATTGTTCCTGGATAATCCCATTTCTTTTTGTGCGTACGAGTCACCGCGTGATTGTAACTCCATTCGTCGAAGAGTATTACGTGGGTATACACACGATGAATATCAATAAGGACTCTAAGGTCGTTCATACTTATTGAAAAAGGGCGGAGAACGGTCGTAAGCAAGTCAGAACACTTTTAGAGATGGCCAGGAACATCCTTTGTGCGGTACTGTTGTGTTTTATGTCGCTAGTGGCGTGGGCAGGTAAAAATAATTTTCTCGGGCTAAAAATATGTATTACACTGTGCATTCTTGTCCTCAGCCTTCCATTCATACTCGATCCGTCACACTGAATTACGAAGAGAATAATAACCAGTCCATGACTTTCCCATTCCACGAGTATTGACGCCATATCATACTAATTACACCTCCTGAATAACTGAAAGAAAATTCGTGAAAATAATTAATCATTGCTTACGTTGTTTATATTGTATAATTCTATTTTATAGTATTCATATTTCTCAAACGAAACTTAACGAATTTTTCGAGATGCAATTTTATTAATTTTTAACCTATTCAAACGTATTCCTACGAAGATTCGTATCAATAATCGATTTAGAAATTGTGATTTAGTTCTCACTTGTTACCTGTCCATTTGGTGTGCACGTTCTTTTTAACGACACGGTGAAAGTGAGGTTAAGAAAAGTTTTCTACGTTAAACGTGTCCCATTCCGTAGACGATCGCGTGCTTCTCACCGAGGAAGACGAACGACGATGGAACACACCACCTGAACTCATACCAGAGCAAGTCATGAAGACGCCTGATGCGAAGAACGGACGATCCTTGTCTATTCCCATCACGACGAATATTAACGTTAATACAGGAAACAATGCACACTCTTTGAGCTTCCAAGTAAGTCCGGAGGGCGCCAGCTACTTCGAGAGCAGCAACTTCGGTCGTCCATTGTCTCAGGCGAGTGGGTAAGTTTCCATGATCACGGATATATCACGAATATTTATTCTAACGATAAACGTCTGTTTGCTGTGTTATACTGCGATTGATTCGCGTTGAAGTACTACATACGATAATAAATAAATTAATATAGAAGTTATTATTGACGAATCTAATTGGTTACCTACAGATGGCAAAAGAGAATTTTATTTTTCGATTCCGTTTCTTTATTATTAACTTTATAAGCGGATAGTACGTGAATTATTGATAAATATTCGATTATTATAGTTTTATTTTCATAAATCAGATTTTTGTCCCCTTTGGTGTCTGCTTCTGTCCCCACCAATTTTTGAAATTGAGTTCATAGTGTGTCTTCGATATTAACACTTTAAGCAGCTGCCATATACTTCTCGCATAGTATGCTCAAGGGGCCACGATAAAATTTCCATTATTCTTAGGATACAATGATAAATTATCAAACAATATGGCAAGGAAAAATAAAATGGTGGAAATTATTAATGTTCTCTAAATAAAACAAATGTAAATTTAAAAAATTAGTATATCAATAACCACCATGGCAGTCAACATGTTAATTTGTCGTTAATGCGCATGTGCGTTATGCGCATATCATTCGAAATGGAGTCTGCCTATTAAGCATCACAAAGTTTAATCAATTAAAGGAAACATTATTAACGAATTTATTAGCACATGATAAACAAATATAGACGTTTGCGTAGAAGATATATAATGGAAACATAAAATGGTAGACCTGTCATATTTTGTAAAAAAGTAATGGTTCTAAAATAATGCAAAATTACTTGTATGTTGATATTACTTGAATTAATGTCTCATATTAAATTATGAAATTTAGAAGAATTAGGTTGAGAAGAAGATGTATAATATAGTTGTAGGAATTTTTAAATTTGAATTTTAAATGTTACTGGTAAACTTCAAAGATAATTATGTTTTTAGTGAGATTCTAAATGTAATAATCTACGAATAATATGATAATAACAAATTTTAAAAGCTACTCAAATTCTTTTTGAAGCATATTTTACAAAAAAAAAACACATTTTTAATAAGAAATAATTCATAAGTAAATTGTTCAGTGACCTTGTCTTAAATTTATTATGACTACTGAATACTCGATGTACTTTTAAATCATAACCAGTATACAGAATCATTGCCATTATAATGGTACATCAGGAAGAAATTCGTCTTATGAAACACAAATTTTCCTTATTTTAATATTTATATTCAGTCAAAACAATTTTGGATAATTCATGGGCACCATAAAACCTAATTAAGAATCAGTTTAACATTTTCTTATACATAAGTACTTTACATATATTTTACAGTACTTTTTCTAAACTTTTGAATGCATTATTAAAATTGTGTTAAATGATAGCGATGATTTCTGTGACTTTATCACTTAAACATTTAGTCATTATTTTTTTTAATTTTTATTATTTTAATTTTCATAAAAATTATTAACTTTCATAGAAAAAAATTTTCAAATAAAACCTTTGTTCACGCCATTAGTTTATTTTCACTTTAAATGTTCGGTTGCAGTATTGTTTTCAATACATAGTGATTTTATTACAGGCAAAAAAGATTAATTTTTGTATCTAATTGCATAAATAAAATAAATAAGAAAAATTGTTGAATTGTTCTTACTAAGATCTTCTTCGTACTTTGTCTCAGTTTAGAAACTGAATTCCGAATAGATTTAAAACCTGGTAAAACCATGCTGTAATTTCCTTTGTATCAAGGTGAATGTAAAAATAGGATTCTTTAACTTCCTTGATTTTATTTTCTCTACCATCCCATTAACTACACCTTTTACGATAAAAATGTACATGTTTATGTTCAGGGCCAATTCGTACAGCCAATCAGTGTCCTTCTCTGCGGGATTAACGGGAATTTCTGGCGCTGTCAGTCAACATTATCCTATATATGGTAATCAAGGGAACGTCAACAGACCGGGGCTTGGTTTCGGTGGTATAGTGGCTTCTGTGTCGGGAAGTATCCAAAACATACATGCAGGTTCTACTGCTTCGTCTACTGTCGCTTCTATTCATTCTTCTGCTTCGTCAAATGTAGCCACGATTGGTTTATCTCAAGGAACGACTGTCCGATTTCCAGGACAAAGTCAAAGTCGACCAGTCTGGACTAATATTCGTCCTAACCACAATAATAACGGTAACGCGAACGATAACCTATAATTTATTTCCCACAAAAATTTTATACGTTGATGTTAATATAGATGCTAATTGGCCAACGGGTTGGAAATAACGTCAGCAACGTTATTAATCATGTACGCGAGATTATGTTTATCTCAGTCTAATGATCACATTTAAAAGTATAATATCATACGAATTATGTAGTAATGGTATGAAAATACATCATTTAGTGTTGCTTATCTGCGTGATCGGTAATTTCGCGTGACTCGCAATCTTTCGCTTCAAATACGTGTGAATTTGTAGTCGAAGCGTTAATAATTCATTATTAATTCATTAACAACTGTCTTTGGTCGTTGATAACCGTAGGGTAATTTGTCGATAGATAGTTATCATCAGTCGATAAGTCGTAACTTTATTTCTAGGTCATCCTTCCCGTATGCCAAAATTAGACATCGAAGTGAAACCACATGACGAACAAAACCGTGGACCAATTAAATTACACATTTCAACGAATGGAGCAAGAAAGTGTAATAATCAGCCAAAAATTCATATTCATAAATGGCAACCAACATACGGAGGATACGACGATGATGAACAAAGATGAAGAAAATTATAGAAATTGATTTAATTTTAGCTAATTGTTACACCGATTTGGTGTAATCTCAATGATATTAAAATTAATTTTTATGTAAATAAATATAGAATAAATAAATATTTAAGTAATAACAAATTGATTGTTGCGTTGAATGTTTTTTATCTGAACATGTGTTAATAAGAAAGATAAATATGTCTGGAAATAAAATAAAAGATTGAGAAGAACCTAATCAGAACATGGACCTTGATTTTATTCATTGATTCCTTTTCAATAGTTAGGACACATTAACAATACTGTAACTGTGAATATGTATAATTTATCAAAAGTTACAAATTTTCCATAAATTTTCTTTAGGAGTGCAATATTGATTGTCATTTATATTATGTTTTTATTGAGTTCGTATGAATAAATACAAACCCAAATATATACGTAAAAGTTGGAAATCAGTATAACACTTAATCACAAATTTATAAAGATATGTAAATATGTAAGATTGAATTAGAAATCACCAGTTAAAATAATTTGTTTTCATCACTTGTTTTGTTATTGGTTTATACTTCATCTGATGCATTTCCTAGAATTAATAGATAAGTGCGACAGATAGTACGATAAATTATGAACATATTGCACAATTTTACCAAAGTTGCTTACATCTATATAAATGAGAATGATATGTAAGAAAAGTAAACTTAGGTTTTTATAGATAAACCAGAAGTATATAAGTAAATTTTCCTATCATTCGATTAGTGATAGACAAATCACTAAATATTCTATTCTGCTCACATTTCGCGTCCAATAAATTTAATTCCGTGCTGAGAAAAGTAGGTGAAGGAGAATTAATGATTTTGAAGGTCAAATTATGATCTTGAACTCCATGCGACATCTTCAGAATTACTGATTACTAAAATTTCCAAGATAACAGAATTCTGTTTTAACGACAAATGGATGTAGCTATATTACCGAGGTAAGATAATTACAATTGCAGTCGAAATACAAAATGGGTTTACCTTTACAGCTAGGGTCTGGATATCTGTAAACGAATATCTCGTCTGTGCTATCGGCTAATGTTTTTTTTTATCCTACATCAAGAGAGTTCGGAACCATTTTGTGTCATTTCCTATGTTATCGATTTAATGCAGAATGAGGTTAAGTTAGTAGTAGAAACGAGGTATGCAGTACCCTGGCAGTGATAATAATTGAAATATTATAATTTATTCAAGTAGCTAGAATAAAAAAAGCATATTTAACTAGGAAATTACAAATAAACATAAAATTATAAAAATATAAAATAGAATACTTTACAATCGTAAACAAAACATTCTATACTTTTATAATTTTACTCTATACCATATTTTTATAACTCGTTTCTTCATAAACTGTATCAAATAGTTGACTGAGTTGGTGAATCTAAACAGATGCTATTATGCTTTTAATATTTTCCCATAAAACAAATTTTTATTTTCAAAATTAGTAATGGAGTAAATATGATTTTATTTTTCCTTTTTTCATGAAACTTTGGAATATTATATTTTTAAATTATAATATTTATATTTTAAATAGTTACTTTTTTATTATAAAAAGCCTGTTTTACTTTTTGGCAATTGTAAATAAATATTTATTGTAGTTTCCGAAATAAAAAAATAAAAGAAAATAAATTGTAAAGTATCATTATTATGAAAAATATTATAGAATTATATGGACGTATATGTAAAAATAATAATTATTTACAATATATTGAATAACTATAAACATAATATAGTGTAAATATAAGGTATAGTTACAGTAATCAAAACTGGGTCACAACCGCTTCTCAATTTGTTCGTGATCCTTGCAGGTCAAACACAGATCCCAATACTCTCTAGATTACTTCTTTCATTCGTCTTTTATATCTTGATGCAATGTTTTCATTCTATCTCTCTCAGATCCTCTATGCTGGGCTCCACATCTCACTCCTGTCACTCTGTCCCACTCACTCTTGGAAACTATCTCGTCAGACTACATTCAACTTAACTAGGGCATTGTAATGTAATTTTATGCTCCAATAGTTTACTGCAGTATAATTAGTATGATTAAAAGCGTATTATTAGTGTATGATTTAATTATCTATATGATTATTAATAATTACTGGTAATAGAAATGGACATACGTAAAAGGAATCTAACAGGCGATTATTTTATATATGAATAATTTGTAATATTGGTTCTTCGATCGCATAAACTATAATATTTTCTTTGATTTTGTGACAATAATAAAAAGAAATTTTAATTACCTATCTATTCCATACCGATATTTTCTGTGTTTGTTAAACCGTTAACAGTTTCCGTCACGCAATCAAAGGTACACAACTATTATGTCATTTCACATAATAACGTAACAAAGGAAGACCTTCTCGCGTCTGTTACCTTTACCAACTTGGGTGGTTGGATTGAACATAATTCCTAAACTCACCGCTTTTAATCGTAGAGGGCACAAAATCCGTGACATTTTACGCGATCGGTATTTCAGTTCGGAGGACAGAAATTTCGTAATCTGACAGGTTAATTCGGTGTCTCGTGTATCGTAGGAAAGCAAGACCAGTCAAGGCTCATAGATACGAATGTATATATCTTGATACTTTGAAATATTTGTAACTTTTATTTAGTTGATTATAATTTCTTTATAACTTTATCTATATATGTTTTTATCTCTCACATTTGCTACAAAGAAGGTTAAAAATGGAAAGTGGCCAAACTACTCCATAATATTTTCATTTTAAATTAACTTTATTTTATACCTACTACGTGATTTGAATATGAAAATTGAAAGTAATTGCTAAAGAAGTGCAATGCAAGAAAATAGTATTAAGTTGTGTTTTGATGTAATAACCGCTTCTAATAGTAGCGTTTTAGTCATGTTAGGTTATATTATACATAATGTATCTCCTGTTACCGTGTCTGCATACCAAAAGATCGTAACTTTTCGTAATCAAATCACTGACATTGTAAATGTTTCTCTTAAACATACAGAAACAGATTGAGATGTGGAAAGTAGACGATAATAGTAAAACCCCGATGTTAAAAATTTCATTGCTTACGAATACGTAAAAATATACGTTCGTCTATCGAATTCAAGGACATAACATCGACTCTCGATTATTCACTGCGAGAGACTCGTGAAAAGCACACCTCAGGCAATTAGGATATATTAAAAGCGGAAATTTAATATTAATTTTTTGGTTCTCGACATTTTTTATATTTTAATTTACGATTTTATAATTTAACGTATGATTTTAATTTTAATTTTTTTAAATGTAGTAATTAACATTCGATATAGTGCACTTAATTACAGGAAAAGAAATAAATTACTGTAGAGTGACGACTGAATGCTGACAACAAAAGTTAATTAAAATATGACGTATACGTTTAATTAAATTTATATAAGGCAATCTAAGACATTGGTAAGTTGAATTTTACTTGAAATCCATAATTATTATTGGTCACCTAAAAATGTTCGTGGAAAAAATTAATTTTTGTTTTTGGTTATAGATAATGGTATTATAGTGTTGCAATAACAGTAGCGAAATTCTCTATTTTTACATAAGGGAAAAAAAGAAACACGTTTTGCAAGATATAAGGATGGTATGCCCATTTATATATATTTAATACCTTTCTACTTGTTCATTTATATTTATATGCATAAAAGTCACTTCTTTGCCATGCAGAAGCAAGGTTATCTTTCTAGTGATAGCATTTTCATATATTTCCGGAATCTACGAGAATAACAAGTGACGTATTAGGATAATGAATACGTCGTGCAGAAAAAGAAGAATGATGATTATGTTTCAGATTTAAATAATATCTACCCTGACAGCCTCCACTTTGATACCTGTATGAAATATTTCTTGATGATCAGTGGCAATACATGTTTACGAATAACATAAGAATGTACACGCAATGTAATAGAAACATCGAGGGAATGATGATTCATGAACATGTATAAGTATACATATACAGGTATACTTTATCAAAATAATTATATGTACGTCATTTATGTACATACACAAATATATAAATATGATTTAAATAAATATCATAATTAATATATAAAGAAATATAGTAAATAATAAATAAATATTATATAGTCTATAAATAACTGCTACAATAAATAAATAAATGCTACAAAATATTATATTTATAATGCATATTTGTACCAAAATATTATATAATGATATTGCAATTGGGACCAAAAGTTTTAGCGACATAGTTCAATTTTTGAGCATTTAAATTCGCATGAAATGAATAAAAGGGTAATTAGTTAATAGGAAATTATAATACTTAGATATCAAATAGAAATTCCGAATAAGGTATTTACTTATGTTCTATATATTATACACTTTCACACGTAGTGCATAAATTAACATATGTTAAATTTTCTAGATTTTTTCTTTGAAAATCCACGCATTGGTTGTTTCAAGTCATCTAATGAAGGGCATGACTCAGGTATTCATAGTGTTCTGTTTCTCCTTGAAAATTCTAAACTCAACATTGGTGAAGTCTCTTTTCTAACATTCCACTATTATGTAAAATGTGATTGTCCTTTATGTTTGTTTATAATAAACATAGACTAAATTCATTTTTTCATACAATTTTTTAATAAACATTTATTTTTTATATACATCCTTATTATTTCAAATTTCATAACTGTTGCGATGTATTTTCATTAAAATACTTAGTCATTAGAAATATTTAACTACTTAATCATATTAAAAGTTATATTAAAAATATTAAAAGTCACGAATTTTTTAATATTTCTTCAAAATTTAATGAATTTGAATTTCTAAAATATAAGAATAATTTTTACTAATTAAACACACTAGGCAATCATTAATGAAAATTTTATTTTATTATTATATTTGTCCAAAATTTATAAATTTTGGAAATATTGAAAAAGAAGGAGTAGAGAAACGAAATATATCATAACTAAATAGTATCACTAGCTATAACCACCGGAGACTATCAGCTTAAAATAAAAAGATTTTAAATAGGCTGTTGAAATGTATTTATGTTGTAGTCTAAATTCATCGATGACAACTCAATTACGAATATAGTACACCTAAAGATTTGTGAAATCTTTAGTTCTCTGAATTGCCAGAAATATTTATTTGAAAATCACATCTCCAAAAATTTTTTATTAAATTTTTACAAATAATTTTAATAATTGGTTTGTTTGTGCTTACAATATTTTTATATAGAATTATTTTCAATAAAATTATGGTTCTTTTATGTTTGTAGGACATGCTTACTCTTCATGCAAACGGGAACGTAATTGTTTTAAATGAATCGTTTTATCGGAGAACGTCATCCTCGATGTGAGTACACTACCAGTAATTTAAAAAAATCCCCGTCCGTAAGTAAAACGTCTAATCTAACAGTCGGCTCTCTAATTGCATATCAGCATATCGTATATATTACGTATCAGTGTCAGTGAACATTTAAACTAGTAAACTCTGTTTCAGGTTCAGGTTCCAAGAACGTGATTTCCAGAAATGCATAACGTTGTATGCTTCCTCGTATTACATTTGCTAAAATTAATGAGAAAGATAAATAGATATAAAAATATCATTTATGATTTGCATTGATTTTTCTTTTCTTGATTTTTATGGAAATGTTGGCATATAAATGGAGGTAAACCTGAATTTTTATATGAACTTTCGACTGTGCTTTCAGAAAAAGGTGGATATGACTTTTTACATTAATATTTAAGCAAATATGAAATTTTTAATGCATTTTTTCGTTTTTTATCATATTACAGAAATGGGAGAATTTATTAACTTTATGTCAAATTATATTTGACATATGTGTAATTAACAGTTTTTTATAACATGTATATTTTTAATATTTTCCCTCCTTATTTTTAGTATGGAATAAAAGTGAGTATATTTTCATTTCTGGATTAATTATTTATCTATTTCTTGCAATATATGTTATATTTATTTCTATATTAATATATCATAATATATTGTAATATATTTTTATTTTAGTATATAATATGATGTATATATAATTTTATCTATTATTATATATATTTATCTCAATTATTTAATTTTCCACAGTTTATCTAATTACACATATACATAGACACAAAGAATTACTTATAAGAAATATATTAATAGGATAAGAATTATCTATTAGGAATATATAAATAATTAACTGATTAATTAATAATACTGAAGCTTCCTATTCGCAATTTTTCATTATTCAAAGATTTATTCGTTTATTGGAATGCATGCATTAATGTAAATTCTATATATATAGAAATTTTTGCGATTTTCCATGCTTGTCAGCGTGTGATTTATGGGACATTTGGAAAATTATGAGTGTCAGGTACTATCGGAAAAATACAAATTATTCGCGATGATTACGAGATTCATAATAGATCCAGAAGATAAACTTGGTTTTCAAGTGCATAAATAAGTCAATAAAATTATAATTGATTATTTTAATTTAAACATTTTAGTTAGCATCTTACTTGATTTATCCAGAAACTAAGTCATGAAATAATAAATGAAGTGTTAAGAAATTTCGATTTATGATAAACTAAAGATTAGCACGAACATTATGGATGTTAATGTCGTATATAATAGACTTCAAAGAATTTATGAACATTGCTACTTAAAAATAAATATTGAAAATTGAGTTAAAAAATATATCTACAGATTTGCTTCCTGTTACTTTCTACAGAACTCTTTCAGTCTCTATTGAGACATGTGATCATTGAATTCCTTACTATTCATAGATCAGATCTGTCTCTATAGGCCAAGGTTACAAGAGATTAAAATTCTAAAACAATCAACAGGAAGAAGCGACGACTTATCCGATAGCTTTTAAACTTCTATAATTTGTACGGATCACACGAAACAGTGATCTCACTAGTTTGCCTCAGAATCTTCATAAATTACCAATCGAGTAGAATTTACATGGACGAAATAAAGCCGTCGCTGTAGACGTTCAGAATAGTTTTCCTAGTACGCCCAATTATCTCTGTATATCATCAAGATAAAGACAAATTGGATTCTCAATAATCTATAGGGGAAAACAATTTTTTTTCTCTATTAATGAGAGATTACGTACATATTTTCTTTCCATTATATCAACGTTTATTGCATTCTTCGAAAATATCATATATATTTTAATGTTATACAAATCACTTACTTGAAATATATCTTCCAATCAAATAATAATAAAATTGATTTAGGCGGTCATATTTCCAACGAGGTTGCCTTAAAAAAGAAACACGATGTCATGAAAGGTTAGGTAAATCATACTTGTTTATATCTTAGTAAGAAGTTTAGCCGAATAACTCTGTTTACCATATTGTTGTGTTTAGATTATCAGCATATTCAATGGAATCACGCTTCTTCGAACTTTGATGTAAATCTCACTAGCCAGTCTGTAAATAATTACTAAGTAAGTAAACATGAAATTGAATTATTTCTTCTGAATTGTAACTTAGCATTTGTGAGCGTGTCTAAAAGCACTGGCTCATGGTGTTTGTGACTCAATCAGACGGAAAAAAGATCATGACAGTCGAAGGCGTGCAATATTGCTATTGCATTCGTGCTGCGCGTTCGCGTGAATCACGTTGCATTCACTGCCCTCTGTCGTTGTGTTTCTCTACTAGCGAGCCTTTGTTTGCCTGTTGACGCCTCTCTGGGCACCTGTTGCTTCGAAAAAATGAGATTCGCAGCGTGTTTGAGATACTACAGAAAATTAATGGCTGGTAAGCGGTTATCGTGCATCGATGCCACTCTAATTCGTGGAACTTTAAAGTTCCTGAAACAAAGTGGTTGTACGTCTAATGATGATTGTTATTAGTCATATCAATTGAATTGGCCTGAACCTTCACATAGATTTATGACGAATTTACGATCAGAATTCAAATAGTTAATAACCATGTTTTATAATGCTTCATTGTACCATTTTAACATTTTATTCATAATTTAGGAGAGGGATAAGAATGGATATACATGATACAAATATTAAAATATAAACACTAAAGAATTATACTTGAGGAAAATGAAAACCTTTTTTAATAAATTATGAATATAATATTAAAATCAAATAAATTATATGCATTCTATAATATATATTACATAATTTATAATAATGATAATAATAATAATGTATATAATTGCAAATATATATATTTTTTATAGGTATTTATATTATTATTTAGGTTACTTAAAAAGTTGATTTTTGAAAAGAGACTATTTTAATTCTTTTTGTATGTTTAAATATATTACATTATCTACTACGTAATTTAATTGTAGCATTAACTTTGCATAAAAACATATCATTATTTATTTCACACAAAATGTATATTTTTAAAAATAAAATATTTTTCTTTTTTTCAGACATACAGAATTTGAAATATTTAATATTGATATAGTAGCTACTATTTTTAATATTAATAAAATATATAATACAGAACAAATATATTATGTTATAAAGAATAATCACATATAATAGTTATGTTACAATTATGAAAAATAAATTATATCTATAATACTCAAACGTTGATGAGAAAATTAAACAAAAATTGCGAGAAAAAAGAGTATATAGTGAATTAATATTACGAAGAAGTAATTTTGAACCGATTAATATATTCTTCAGACAAATAAAAATGTTTAAATACGGTATCAGCAAAATGGAACTACGTACGAAGATAAAGCTGTATGCAATCGTAATATCAAAAATCAATGCAGTAGTCGAAAATAATCGTTGTTTAAATATTTCATCTTCAAAATCTACTACTGACATCTCACAAGATAAAAATACCCAGTTCAACCTCGAAGAGCAAAATAAAATATAATAAGTCGATAGTTCAGAAGAAAAATCCTTTAACAGCCGTTACAAGTACAATACATATATAGCTGCGTATGCATATAGCTACGTATGTATAATGAAACCCGATACCGTAATTTTGTATTTTTCCTTAGAGAAGATTACATACACTGATTTCAAAGCTGTTGCATACACGTGAATACCAGTTTCCGACTATTCTTATTTAACGAATTCCTCAAATAAAAGAACACTCAAAAATATCTGACACAAAAAGAAATAACAACAAAAAATATATATTTTCTTTAAATTTAAGGTTATTTTTTCATACGTAAAATGTATATTTTATTGTAGGATGATAATATGCAGTATCGCAATTGTTGAGTATTTGTACCATAAAAAAGTAAAAGGAACTGTAGTTCACCCTGTAAAAACATGTCATTTGACAAATGGAGATGTATTAATCTACACGACCAACACGATTCTGTCCATTATTAAACATTTTCTCATCACCGAGTGAGGTTAGTTTTCTACGTTCTGTATTTCGACTGTATCGAGATAAAGCGGTTATATAGCCTTTTATCAACCGTATCACATTCACTAAGGTCAGACACAGTTTACATGATTTTTAACTTTTAAAAATATCCAACATATTCGAGGAACTGATAGTTAATTTTTTAATTTCATCTGTAATTCATTTGCAGCATCGGGAACGTGTAACGTTATCGACGAAGTTTATGTGACATTGTCACCCGACGGAGTTCATCCGAAACAACATTACAGTGTGCATGGACGCGTGTAACTGGAATTCCAGCGGAAAAACCAAAAATATGAGGCAGTAATGGTAGTAGGCAGACGCGGCGATGGGAAATGGACGGGGAGGTGGCGCTGCTCGTTACTCGTAATGTTACATAATTGCTTCAAAGTAGTGCGTGTATAAAAATCGATGCCTATAAAAGCAGTAAGATGAAAGATCCAATGCACAGTATAACCCGCGAGTTTCGAGCTTTACAATGGCTCGCGAAGTAGCTACAAGCTTTTGGACTTTACTCTTGCTATTATCTGTGACAGCCCTCTCTGCTGCACCAACGTCAGGTAAGAAATAGCGCAGGTGCAAATATTTTTGCTAAATCCAACACTTGCTTTTTTCTCTTTTCTTCGCGTCTTACCGTTAACACTTTCGTTAATAAAAGATACAAGAAAAATACAACAAAAATTTGCGAATAAATTTTCCGTTATTATATTGTACGTTTAGATTGGTTTTTTAGTTCGAATTTTATTCTAAATGTTTCACTGTATCGTTTTATTCGCGTGTGTTATGAGAGTGAAATAGTAAATATAATCGGTTTTCTTACAAATTTTGAGAAGAATCGACAGACGTAACAGTTCCTGATGTAGCGGAAGTTACTTTATCGACGGAGCTGAAGCCTCCTCCACCGGCGGAAGAATTGCAATATGTACTTTTCGTGATAAATCTGTACGACGTGAAAAATGTTTCTGGTGAAACTTCCGAAGAGATTCTTGGAAACGAGGTCATCGAGAATATTCCAGAAATAGCAGGTAATAAAAAACGAAACACGTTTCGGACATAGCACGAAGAGGGGGAGCAAAAAGGAATATAAAAATTTGCTTAATTAAATCAAAACTTTAGTAAAACTATAGTAACTTTACCAAAAGTATACTAAAATTTAGTGTCACGTGACAAATTTGTTTTTAAAAGACCTCGAATCATTTATTTACTTTAAAAATCATTTAAAGGTACCAAGGAGGTCGAAATGACTCATTTTACAAATTTCATTTTCGTAATTTCTAGTTACATTTAGTTACTTTTGAAGAAATTTGCGGTGATTTCTGTTTGGGATAGAAACGTGATTATACGTAATTATTTATAGATAATATATTTATCTTCTCTCTAGAAATGTATAGTTTTGTAAATTCGAATCCAAACCATGTTCAACTAACGTAAATCCAATGTCACTAGACCCAGTAGCGACGGTGCTTCTGCTGGTCGAATTGGACAGTGCTGGTGAAGATATCAACACACCGGTAGATCTTGACGAGGTTGCGGATAGTCTAAGGAACAACGAAGGTTTGACCGTGGAGAAGATGAACTATGACGGTAAAACCAAAGCCCTGCGACTGAAGCTCAATAAGGAGAACAAAAAATCCATAATGTCACCAAATATGGAGTTCAGTAAAGTGAAGAACATCCGACAGAAGAGGACGATATGCATGACGTGTAATTGTGGTGGACGCAATTGTGGAGGCGGTGGAGGTGGTTATCCTGGAGGCGGTGGTGGTGGCTATCCTGGTGGTGGCTATCCTGGCGGTGGTTCCCCTGGAGGTGGCTATCCTGGAGGTGGTGGCTATCCAGGCGGTGGCTACCCAGGCGGTGGTTCTCCTGGAGGTGGTTATCCTGGAGGCGGTGGCGGTGGCTATCCTGGTGGTGGCTATCCTGGCGGTGGTTCTCCTGGAGGTGGCTACCCTGGCGGTGGTTCTCCCGGAGGTGGTTATCCTGGAGGTAGTTATCCTAGTAACATTGCCCAAAAATTACTAGTTATTATCACCGTAAGCTCTCATCACTCGTAATTCGATAAGCATAGATGGACTGACGTAGATGGCAGCATATTTATAAATATAACTTAGGAACTTATTAAGCAATCGCTTATTACAATTGCAATACCAACGCTTGGGTTATTTTCAAGTGTGTAATTTAGGATATACGAATAGGAATGTCATAAATTATTAATGCAAGCCTGAAAGCATCGCGTATTGTTCCCAAGCTATTACCTGAAAAGATACAACACGTAGATGTGCAACTCGTCACTTCGTTTCTAACGTTTGCTCATTTTTCTAGGTTCTGGATCCGGTTCTGGCTGCAAAACATGGTACGGCTGAGAATTTTCTCTTAGGATCTAATCTGTAACAGAAAGCACGAATACTGACTAAGTCATCACAATGAGTATTCGGATATTTATTTGTTTATTTATACACCATTGACTTTCTTCGTGCTAATCGTGTCGTTAGTAACTTTACTACATCTATTTTATATTACCATATTCTTTAACCCTTTGCAATACTATGACGAGCCTAACTTGTCACGATCTATATGGCGTCAAATCTCACGGTTATAAGCCATTTTTATCACATGGTCGTAATTATGCCACGTTTCGAGGTGCACAAAATTCGAAGAATTTGTCAAATTTTTGTATTATTTTATCGCGGGTGGTATAGACATGTGGTAGGTTAAGTAAAATCGAATACCACTTCGGTGTATAAATTTTCATAACTAAACAGTAGTGCAAGGGCTACTAGTACTACTTTTAGTACTATTTAATGCTACTTTTACAGTATGTGCAATTCACTAAAATGATTTTATGAAGTTCATAGAATTAACGAAATACGCTGATGAGCAAGACTGAATAAGAATCGTTCGGAGAAGTTGAAATTATTCAAATTGGATGTGGTAATCAAAATTACAAGACTATAAATTCACTCTTTTGCAAGGAAGATTTGATTTGGACGAAGCTTTGTAGGATTGAACAACAGACTACAATAGACTTTCCTAGTGACTTAGGTTTAACCTTCGAGTGGTGACCACTATTTTCATAGCTACTAGTGGTAACGTGACGTCAGATTGACTCCCTATCAATAACGATGACTCGACGTCGAATTGACTGCCCATCACAATAGTGGTGACATGACGTCAGTTTGACGTATCTTTAGATGGAGGTATATTCTACTTGTATGAAAACGTTATTATTTGTTATTTGACTTTGAGTCAAATTTGATACGGAGTCAGTGTGACGTGAAGTCACTACTATTACAGTGATTCGGAATCAATCTGACGTGTATCATTGCTAGTGTCAAGAGTGAATTTCACCACTCTAGGGTTGAGATACCGTTTCCCAAATTGAGAATTATTTATAGAGGAATGTAAGATATAAGAAGTTAAAGTATCAAAATTCGAGTCATCGTGTGCTATAAAGAATGCATGCTGACTTAACTTCTGAAACAATTCTATATTCTATATATTTTGAGATTCTAGATTTTATATATAATGATATGGAAATTATTTTCAATCTCCATTTTTGACTTAACTTTTGAAACAGAATTCTATATTCAATGATATGGAGATTATTTTCAATCTCCATTGTTACTGATCTCTTTAACATATACGAAGGAAAAAAGCTTAACATAGAACAAGATTGACCATATTATTTTTTAATAATATTAACTGTATGTGCACTCGACAAATTTTTGTTCACAGTATTTCTTGCTTTCCTTTATATTTATTTCATTGCAAATATTGATTAATATAATATAATATAATATATAATATAATATAAATATTTT
>NW_016910162.1:574698-588802 GCF_001483705.2 Eufriesea mexicana
AATATTTTTTAATATTGATTAAAAAATCGATGAAGGTAACAAATATTTTCATAAATTTGTTTCGCGAACTCACTTTCTATGCTAATAAGATAATCTCAATTTTCACTTTTTTCAATACTGAGTCATTCGTAGAAACAACCTTTTTCGTGTTTTAGAGTAGATAACTGTTTTTCGATAAGTATTATCACCAATCTAGATCACAGTCTGAAAAAAAAATATAAAATTTAATTTCAAATTAAGAAAATTGACTTTGAACTGCTTGCAATTACAAACTGGGTAATTCTGTGAAGTAGATACCTCTTTTGATACAAAGTTTTCTTCGATTGCACAAAATTGCACCCAATTGCACCGAATTTAACAGAACTTAGTCGAATATCATATCTGGAAAATATTTTCTCATCAGAACATATCGTAAAGGTCTATATATACCCAGTCCAAGTGAAGATCAATCTAAATTTCTCAAGTAAAAAGAAAGAACGATGGTCAGTGGTGTATCTGTTCTGGAATATATTTAAATGAAATTAGCATCCACGTTGACTAAATTGCAATAAATATATTATTGTATAAAATAGCTGATATGACATCTTACCATTATTCTTCGTTTCAGTGGTGGCAGTGGGCAGGCATATGCCTCAGCACAGTCGAAAGCAGTAGCTTATGGGTAGATATAAAAGTTGTATTCCTTATTCAATTAAAATTTCAATAATCGCGTTTTCGTTACGACCAAGTATGAAACAATTTTCTTGGTTTTCAGGGGATGATAAGAAGACGAAGTGCCGAGGATGTTACATATATGCCGCTCCAAAATGATGGCAACGACTGGGAGAAATTTGAAAACGTGTTCGAGGAATCGCATTAATTTGTTACGATGACGTTCGTCATTTTGATCGGTGATTTGCGTAACATGTATCAAGCACCAAATAAATGAAAAAAAAATGGTAAACAGGTTTCGTGTTAATAAAAGCTCAAGACTCATCGCGCTATTCGAACGCAAGCGATTTCCAGGAAATAATCGCGGGTTTCATCCGTGATTGATGTCCATAGTTAAAAGGGGAGAAGCGCAACGCGTTAACGAGCATCATTTTACATGCTGTGTGCATTGCACGTTGGCTTTAATGCGTGTCGGTCTATTAATTTCCACGATCTACGAGGTACCTGTATTTACGATAATCAGATAATCGATTACATGTATCGCGCGATTTTGAATTCGCACCAGTGTTCACCTTGAGAGGCTGTTGCCACTCGCGGAAGAAAATTTAATGAAATGAGGAAAAATCGGGGCGATTTTTCGCCATTCGACCCGAACGAAGACCATAAAGTAGATACCGAGTCGTGGTAATTAACGGAACAGTGATCGAAGAACGAATTATAATTATCTCGGTGCAGTTGTAACTCGAAGCGAGATAGTGAGCCGAGTACTATTGCTAGTATGATCCGTGATAAAGTAGAAGACCGGTTTAATTACTTCTTCGATATCTCGACCCTTCATTGAATCCCAGCGAAGCTAGGACGAAGGTATTCCTCTGTGAAACTTCGTTTATGTACGTGCGGGTTGCTCGTTTATTTTTCCCTGAAGCATACGAAGTGTATTTACTCGACATCTTCCTTTTAATCTTGCATTAGAACTAATTATAAATGAAATTGGAAGGGAACTGTACTCCGATCGCTTTGATAGCTGCTGCCATCTTAATAATTCAATTAAAAACTCTCCCATTATTAAGAGACAACCGTGTACTTAATTTCCTGTTATTAAAATACAGTTGAATTTTTGTAGCAATTTCCATGTTATTTCAGTATTTTTTTCCTAAAATAGTACCAATAGTTTAATAATCACTGGTATCTTCTTTTGTTAAACTGTAATGTGTAATTTGTAATATGTAATGAGATTAATATATTATAATATGTGTACATTGATATACGTTCACTGATATGTTATAATATTGTAATATTATAATTTCATTATATTACATGATGCATACTAAACTGTAATGCATAATAGGTTATATATTATAATATATATCCATTCATATAATGTAATTAATATATTGTAATCTTGTCATATTATAATTATGCATATTACATTATATGATATATACACAATATTAACACAGGAAGATTATGTTATATTTATTTTAAGTTTCTAAATTGATTATATATTATAATATTAATATAATATAATTATATATATATTCATAAATATACTTTAATTAAATATTATAAAATTGTCATATTATAATTTTATTATATTGTATGGCATATATAGTACTAACACATTATAATATACACCCATCATTATAATGTAATTGATATATTATAATAGTATCATATTATAATTATACATGTTACTATATGATATATACATAACATTAACACAGGAAGATTATGCTGTATTTATTTAAAGTTTCTAAATTGATTATATATTACAATATTAATATAATATAATTAATATTTATATATACATCAATATACTTTAATTAATTAATATTGAATAATATTGTTATATGACAACTTTACTATATTGTATGACAGATAATACTAACTCATAGTACATTGTAATGTATAATAGATTATGTGTTATAATATATATGCATCAATATACTTTAATTAAATATTATAAAATTGTCATATTATAATTTTATTATACTGTATGACATATCATAATACCAACGCATTATAATATATATCCATGCACATAATGTAATTGATGTATTATAATATTGTCATGTTATAATTATACATGTTACATTATACATTATGTTGTATTTATTTTGACTTTCTAAAAAATGTTAAATCCATTTTAAATTAATGGTATGTAGAGTGGAACTGCATCCGTTCAAATACTAAGAGCAGACACGCAGATAAGTGGGTTTGTTTAATCGAGAACGAACTAAACTTTCGTCTCAATAAATGCAGTTCTAATGTATTCCATTTTAACTGATAAGCAATCATATGTACACGTCAATCTATTTACGACTCATAGTAATCTCCAAAGGAACGAAATCGACGACTACGCTCGGACCTAAACACGTCATGTATATTTATAGGATAATAATTAATGTCACACGCGAGGTAAATCACGAGCGAATAATTCCACGCGTCAAAGATTGATAGATAGCATAATTGAATTTCATGTAATTATTGAAAGAAGCGAATATGATGTTCCAGCGTTTGCACGCGACTGTATCGTTCGCTGTATACATCTTGCAAGTAGCAAGTCCGTGCTGTAATTATGGCGCGAGTTGGGTGAACATAACGGTAAAGTTTCGATTCTTTTCTCTATTTTTCCGTGGCCGTTGGGAGGGAATGAGTACGCGTGCGCGTGCGGAACGAATTCCGCGCCGAAACGAAGTCAAATCTCCGAGACTAGGTTATAGTTCTCTAGCTGCTGTGAATCTTTCGATCCGTTTCCGTGCTGTCAGATTGTCCACACGTAATTAAATTCTGTTTTTCATATCTCTCCTCGAACAGTAATAACTATTGCGAGAGTTCGACGAACTTAAAAAGAAAATCACGAGGAAGGCGAGTTACTGTTATTTCAGTTTCGCGGATGACTAGCTTGCTTTAAATTCATCTCATCGATGCATATGAAAAAGCTGAACGACTTTAATAATGGTTCCAATAATTGCAAGATTGGTGTGACAGTGGATAAAATTATTCTGAAAATAATTCTAAAAATAATTTATAATAAAAGAGAAACTAAGAAAGAATTTATAAAAATTCATATCGTATATAATAGAATACATGTATATAGAATGGAAATTATGAGTAGTTGTACCTAACAAATGAAATAGTTATTAGGGTTAATGAATAAAATATTGTGAAAGGAATAGAAAATAATAAGGATATATTGAATTATGTAGGTTAAGTAATTAATAAAGGTCCATGTAATATTTTATAAAATGTCGATATTTGAAATAGTAATTAATAAATATTAAACGTGGTTATTTATATCTCAAATCCTATCAAATATTTGTATTGTATTATATAGGTTTACTTCAGAATTTTCATTCTTTATAAAACGCATCTTTGCTCAAATTTTATTATATATATAATATTATATAATACAATATTACAATTATTAATGTTGTAATATATATGTAAATCTGTTTATAATAATTTCTTTCTCTTTAATTTGTACCATATGTATTTCAATTAATTACTTTTATTTTATTTGCTCTGCTATTAACATTCCACTTATATATTTTCAGTTACATCCCAGTTATGTATATTTTAAATCTGGAGCACAGGTATATTTGCATTTAGCATCAGGATGACCAACCAAAATTTTCGTGCTGTACACTTTTTATTAACAGAATTATTGAAGAATAAAAAATATGAAATATTAAGTTATTTTATCATGTACAGGTAAGTAACATAACAACCCAGTTACAGAAGGCATAATTTATGAGACAATGAGAGAGTTTCCCAAAATGTTAAGGCTGTATCGCATTTAATTGACAGATTGATGGAGATTGGACGGCGGATAGCAGGAAACCAAGTGAAAATGTGGGTCTGCAGGTCGTTGAATACTCAGTGACTTCCATCAAAGTCTCAATCATGAGTAGTGCTTTGCCAATCTTCTTCTTCATCTTCTTCTTCATGATCTGCCAGTATTTTCCGGTCGTTGACCGTCGCCGACGGCAAACGGCCCTCGAGGTCTTCTGGACGAGAAATGCAATGAGGAAAAACTGGGCGAACAAGGGGCAAATCGTAAAAACTTACTCCGACCAGTGAAATAATCAGACCTCGGTTTCTCCTTCGATCTCTTCGAAAACATCCTACCTGTATCAAAATTTTGTGTACGTCATGTCACAGACTCGAAATTTCCTTTTTTCTTTCTCTTCTCATGTCGAAATTTACTTATCTATAACGTAATTTGAACAAGAATTAAGTTAAGCAAAATTATTCTTGTATTGATTTTCTGCACTATCATTATCGCTAAAAGTACAGAGAATCAATGTTTTTGAACAAATTTATCGACTACAACATTTTAATTTGACTATTCTATTGATAAGCTAGTGATCTATTGATAGTTATTATTTAAACTAATTTATTTAGTTTATTTATTAGTTAAGTTTCAAATTGAAATTTTGTTAAAATAAAAATTCAAAGACTATGGTTATTGGGATGAAAAAATAATGATGATTAATCCTCATTCTTTGTGGTGTAGTTTTATTGATAAATATAATTAATCCTGCAAAGCATACTTTACGATAAGTTTGATACTTTGCATTATATAAATAAACTGTTTGAAAACTAATTATTTAATAATCATTTTACTTGGCTCGAAGTTATTTTTAGATAAATATACGAAATTATTTTAAAATAATTAAAAATAATTAATTATTTCATTGAAATAAGAAAATAAATTTTCTTCGATTTAGTTAATTATATTAATCAATATTCATCTTTATGAAATTAAATAACTTTTGTTTCATTTCTTATTTGGTAGGAAAAAATATTCATACTAATGTATTCATTACATATGCAAATTATATATTAAAAATTATTTGTAAACTGAGATAATTAAAATAACAAATTGCTTTAAAACGATTTATTTAAGCTCAGAGTAAAAGAAATTTAACCTTCATAAATTATTCATAAGATGAAAAAATTAAATTAGTTAAAATGATTCATGATCCTGAGTTGCTACATCTTATTTTTATTCCGATTTAAATTTTTAACTCCTACGTATATAGATACTTGCATATCATTTAATTAAATCGCATATCAAAAATATAACAACTCGCGAATTTTCCATACGTATATTTATTAAATGAAGACAAAAACTTATTTGAAATATAGATCGACTTCTCTCGATTGGATTATACAAATGCGTGATTAATCGTTTTCTATGAAATCTATACCTCGCATTTTCACTGCCACGTATCAACGATTGCCCCCATGAATAATTTATCCAGGTAATAAGCTGGGCACGGAACACGCGTGTTGAGTTCACTCTGGCTTTTATTCATTGCAGTATCGAGTCGATAAATTCGATCGTTTATGAGATTAATTGGTTTTCGTTAGGTCAATGGCTCATGTAGTGTGTAGATCTAAACAGGAATACTGCTGACCTAGTTTATAATCCGTTACTTCAAATAGATTTTTTTTGTCACTGGTAATACTAAAATCCTTAGTTAATACATTACTAATATGACATTCGAGTAATATACAACGTAGTATATAATTTGATTCGTCATTTTACTCCTATTCATTATCGTATTATTTAAATTAGTCAATAATAAATGATTGAAAATAATCGATTTTATTATAGAAATAAAACTACTTATTTTTATACCTTTATAGGTTAAAAGATTTAAGGGTTCCTCTGAGGATCTAGAACATATACCAAAATTAGAATAAAAATTATTTGAATAATATTTAATAATATCTTAATAATAATATAATGTAAATAATGTAAAATATTTAATGACTCGGCGCTATTACATAGGTGCACTGGTTGCGAATTTAAGGAATTATGAAAAAGATAGGTTACAGGTGTATATACTGTAGCGTAGGTTAGTATCTAGATAAATTACCATTTCAGGTATAAAAGATATTGTTTCTATATTTCTAACATTCTTAATAAGTATATTTTTATAATAACTTTGTTTGAACTTTTAATCAAGACTAATTTATCCGAAATATATAAAATGCACGATACTTCCATTCTATTTTCATATTCATATATATGTATATATGTATATTTGCATGCATACTCACGAACTATAGTTTCCAATGTTTCGTTTTTAGTGGTGGTCGTCTAAAATGACAGTATAATTCATAAATTATATTATCATCGGTCAATACCAATACGCATGTTACCTCGCAGTCACGATCTATTACGCCGAACGATTTATACAACTGTCGTCGAACTTTTAGTATTTTCACATAACGCAGACATCAGCAATCTAAATGCTAAACTGGTATCGTTCTGTGCTGTTACTTTAGAAAAAGCATCGACTATAATTGCACACAAGATAAGATACAAGTTGTATAAAGTGAAATATTGTTGGATCGGTAACAACGATTTTTATAAAGCGTCAATTTTCCTTTTATGTATCTCGAACCAGGGTGACTTAAGTTTGTTGGCGATTACGGAACGACAAGGCTTTAATTTAATCCTCAGCAGTTTTTTAGGGTCGTAAACGAAACCGGTTGCATCCAGCTGGAATATACATAGAAAACTCTAACCGCTAGAACTGTACCTACACGTTCGCACGAGGATATTTCTTTTCGCGAGAAACTCCTGAGAAATCGCGTCCAGTTCGCATGGTGGCGCGCGTTAAAAATTCCAATTCAAGATTGGCGTAGAATCGATAATGCAGTATTCGATAAAAGTTTCGCTTAATAACCGTCAGCGCAGTAGGATCGTTCTGTTTGGCAATTGTAACAGATCTAGTGACGCCATGTTGCACAATACACGTTTGACACGAAAATAAGTAAACAGTGATCAAATTATACTCGCTTGAATTAAGAACGCGTGAAAAATGAACGAGTTGTTCTCATCGTAGAGACCATTCGAATACTTATCTCTTTCTATCTATCTTTACTCGAATCTTACTTTCTATTCCGTATTTATATCCTACAGAAAACAAGACAGAAATCCTTTTCGAAATCCCAAACAAGCATGGTCAAAGAATTAGGTATGCGATGTAATGTCTGTGATATATGCTCGTACAAAAATATCAATTTTGTAATCAATTTGCGTCAGGTATGTCATACATCAAATGATAACACATTTAATAGATATGTAATTATTGTTTAAACGACAAGTAGCATTTATATGAAACCGGTTTTCTGCAGAAATATTCCTTAACGTTGGCTTGAATCGAGGTGAGTAACTTACGTTATGAAGATGCCTATGATTTCGCAGGTAATATACTTTTTTCCCCAAAAATAATATTAAAAGCTAATACAAACGACCCACTAAACCAGAAATCTAACTGTGTCAATAGGCAAGATTATGCATGCATACACATCCGGCAATATAGCATCTAGTAGCTCATCACTTACGCCCTTCTTCGACACGTACAAGCGGAAAAGGGGACGTCGATCGATGATGATACACGTTGCTCGCGCTGACTGGTACATACAAGCATTGTAAAATAGAAAGTGACGCAACTTTTTAAGCCTGGAGTAATTTTCTTAAATTTTTTGATTGCAGAAAAATTTCGGAACTCTGGATCACGCTACTTTATCATGGTATAAACTTCGAATACATGTTCTTACCTCACATTTTAATAATGATTAAAACAAATTTTAATAGTCCAATGAAAAAATTTACAGTTGCACGTCAGTATTAGAATACTGAAGAAGATTATCCTTCTTATGTATAACGGTATTAGGACAGATTTAATATAATAGAAGATTTCCGTTTAATCGTAATTTTTCCGCTCGCCTTGAACATAAATAAAACGGTAATGTTTTGCAAAGTGAATTGATAAATGTAACATGAGTTAGAAAGTGAAATATATATATGAGTTATACCTATACCTATTGCTATGCACGTGTGCTGTGAAAAGACTTTAAGGCGAACGCGTGAGTTCTACACATTGCATGGTGGTCCTGACCTTTCGTTCAGGATACACTGTTGCCCCCGGGCTTATTCATTACAATAAAACTACGTTGAAATTAAAGAAACAGTTGATTCTTAGAATCATATAGCACTATTGTGCATAATTTTACGGGAAGAAATGAAGCATAATTGCAGTAACGAATAGCAAACTAGCATAATAGTTTAATGCGTTACAAAAAAAAAATAATTCAGTTTAATGTAAAAATTATCATATGTGTGAATATTAAGTAGCATACAATACACAATATAAAGTATACAATATGTAATATTCAGTGTACAATAGCAACATAAAATGTATAGTAATATTAGAATAACGTATTATTTAAGAAACATTTTTCAAGAGGAAAATCAAGAATCTTCTTGTAAAATCTGTTTGTGAAAAATTTAATTAAGCTTTGTTAACAGAGTTTTAACCGTATGATTTCTTACAATTAATATTGTCAGATTTTTAGTTAAGGATTCCAGTTTAAAACATGTCTGGAATAATATAACATCTCCCATAAAGATACAAATAGTCTTAAAAAATGTATGAGAAAGATAAAGATTGCAACTAATTTATGATTAATGTTACTAAATTACTGTTTATACTTTATAATTGACTAATTGTAATGCTTCATAAATACCAGAACTAAGATTCTTTTAATTACACAGCATGTATTTGTGCACTTGCTTCATGACTTGCATTAGTATTATTGTGATACTAATTCTTTGACTATAAATGTAATTCAAAATCAGGGGTTCATCGCCGGTATCAAAATTTTCCACATCTTTTAATTAACTGATTCATTATGCGAATTAATGTTCACTGGACATAAAGACAAATAGAATTTTTAAAAATACATTTTAGACAATTTATGATATCCGCGAAATAATGAGATCCAATATGATAATTATATATAAATATTTGTACGTAATACTCATAACGGATAAGTTAAATTAACTACCTATTGACGAAATCATAGCACAAAAACATAAGGTGGTAACACGGAAAAAATTGATCGAAGGAGACAACATCAGGAGACAAAAAAGCAATAAGCTAACGGGAGCTACATGTCTGTACGAGTGTTAAGTACCTTGAATCGTATTTAAGCAAGTATTCAGTATTTACCCTGCTTGACGTCATTTTCTATTTGAACATCCTTTTTGTTACTTCACTAAAGCAACATGAATTATAATCCTTTGTAAGGTAAAATACAGCATAGGTAAATGTAAAATTAGTAATTGACAATATACTATATGTATTACTCATTCCCATTTACATCTCTTATTAAATATGCGAACGGGGAAAAAGTAAAAACATCAATTTTTATTATAAAATAGCGAATCGAATAAGCTATATGTACTTCCGCGAATATGCTTTTAGACTATTATAGGAATTTGAAAATAAGATTCAAATTCATTGAACGTGTATAAATTTCATAAACAAGTTTCAGCAAATGAATTTACAATTACAATTTATCAATGTTTATCGTACGTCGATCAGTCCTGGCCTTCGATTCGTAAGATTTACGCACTATCGATCCTCGAATCGGACTCACTTGAACGATCAGGAAGAAGAGGATTCAAGGTCGAAGATCTCTGGCAGTCTCGCGGGGTACGATTACCTGTGCGAAGAGATCGAATCTGTTCTTAACAGCGGCGCACTTCGCGAGCGAACGAGCATGCGAAGTTTCCTTTAACCTTCCTTTAACTAAAACCTCGGGTGTTGATCCTTCCTGAAAAATATTCAAGACGTATACTTTCGATGGAAAACCTTTATAAATTATTACAAAAAATTAGAATCATCGCGTTGTATACATACACGTGTCTGGAATATTTTTTCGCCTTTTTGAGGTTAACTAAAAGCATATACGATAAATGAGAGGTTAGCAACTTGTAGATTTTTGACAATGTAAATTATATAATGCATTATTGGCCGATTCCTTTTTAAAGTAAGACCAAACCATCGATATTCAAGGACACCAAAGTGTTTTCGTAAAACAAACAGCTGGGTCTATCGGTCCCTTTTTCAATGAAATAAAATCCTCGCAGCAGGATGAAAACCAATGCGGTTAAATTACAGAGCCCGGTTCTATACCGATGGATTTCTTAGAAAGCAGTATGAGAGTATCCCAATAGGCATGGTTGAGTCGTCTCGATTGCCGAAAGTAAAGGAAGATTTGACTTTTTGCTTCGATATTAACGGAACGACGTTAACCCCGAGGGGCCACGCCATAGCACAGGCCGAAGGGTAAGAGGGGAACGTACATATAAAGGAGAGAGCCCCGTACTCCAGGGGCTTAGTACCGTTCAAAGATGCAGGCTGCTGAGATGATGCGTGGTACCAGGGCCGTCTACGATCTTGTGTTTCTAGTATCTCTCTCGATCGCTTATGTCCGTGAGTAAAAGGAATTTTTGAAATTCCCGCGTGAACGAGCGTGTATACAAATCTACATGGTGCTTGTTAAATTGCTACGAGGACAAGTGTTAAGTTGTTGTTGTGCGGCTTCGATGTATTTGTGATTGATTAGCGGTCGAATGATTAATGGAAATCATCGATACGATGGAAAGCAAGTGTACATATATAGACGAAGTAGCTAATAATGGGGAAAAGTGTGTTGAATATTTGTCTGAATATAAAGTTTCTTCAGTAAAGTAGAGTTAAAAACTAATCGACCGAACGATGGATTGACGTTTATGTCTTGTACAATATATTTTATGTTGGTTCATAAAATCTGTCCACCGGTTTGTTATTCCATACGGTATACAAAAATAACTCCTCATATATATGTCATTTATCAAGTGTTTATATATACTTATTGAATGTCTCATTAAATTGTAGTAATAAATCGATTTGCAATTATGGAAATAAATTATACAACCATGACACGAGTATCTTCTATAATAAAAGACTAATGCACGCTGTCATCGCATTACGATCATAAATTATCATTCTTTAAAATCTGCCATTTGCTTTATTCCAGTTTCGCTTTGATTTCTAACTCGATCCTAATTTCTTCTAGATTCCTTTCCACTTCAAGTATTACCTAGCATCCCTGGCTATATTCCAGTTTACATAAGGCATGGTAATCAGCCATTGGAGGAAATAAATCCTGCGTTAGCCGAGGCATTTCACGAAGGATCGAGCTTATCTAAGGTAACCTAATTCACTTCGATAACTTAACGATAAGTAACACACGGTGTATACGTGTAACCTATAAATTAGCATAAACAAAGAGAAATTGTGACCTGAGAGAATTACAAACGAAATATTTACACGGTAAATAATACAATTCTATAAAATAATTTTCCATTTATTAAAATAATATTTAACGCAATACTGATATTGCTATAGCAGTATAGTACGAATAACATAACTAGAAATAATAATAACTAGATAATAATGACTAGAAATAGTAATAATGATAGTAACAAATGTAATAGCATAAAAATATGTCAGAAGTGTTTTTAATTTATCTTAAAAACTGTTGATTTTTAATTTTAATTAAAATTAATTTATTTATTTTAACAATATTATGGAACTGATTTTATAAACATGTAAATTTTTGTCAAGTATTTGATATTGTAATGAATAGTCACAGTACAATGATCATACCCGAGTATAAATTTGTAAAATTTCAAAATTGATTTTTTTCAATGACTATTACAGAACATCGATTTAGATAATATTTCTGATTCTTCGAAAATTAATCCCGAAGAAGATGAAGTGAACAAGTATAATAGATATCCAGTACACATTAGACAAGTGAACAATCGTATCGTTCCTAACGACGAGAAGGATAAGAGTTCGATAGATGAAGCTGTAGAAACAAAGGAATCGAAATCAGACGCAAATGTGAACAAAGAGAAGCGTCGAGAAAAGCAGACGCGGAAAATAAAACCAAAACCCGCGGTTAAAGTATGGATTTAATTTACTTCATATTTCGCCGTGCATTTGTTAAATAAGCATTGTGAAAACAAATATTTATATCCGACATTAACGAATCATTCAAAGGTTAAGAATGCATAAATGCTTTGTAAATTTTAATTACTTCTTCTCACCTTTTATTGTCAATTTAATAACCAACCATTGTTATCGTTTATTAACTTCATAATTTTCGTCACCCAAAGATGGACATTGCTTCATGCTTGTAATGCATACTTTGACAATGGACGATACGGGGATAGGAAAAGATATTGCCATCTGGTCGAAGACTCTGCAGTAATTGCTTTTATGTCCCATACATTTTCACCTGATATCTACATAAATGGCTAATCTAAGAGAGAAACCGATGACTCATTAAATCGCTTGTTCTTTACATTTGTTGTATCATAATATATTAATAGCAGTAAACTAATATCTTCAATAATCATCTTCAATAACTTAAGGAACAAACTGAAGGAAGAATGAATTCTTGTCAATTGCTCATCATGAATTGTGTATTTACATATTTATATATTACATACCTGCATACAGGATTATTATTTTCATATTAAAGACAGGATATAATATATCCTAAAAGAAAATTTTTTTAATTATTTTATTTTTAAATTGCTACAAGATAATTCCAATTTTGAGAAACTAGAATATTAGATTTATGAAAAATGTAAATTAAATATTTACAGATTCTCCAGTTTAGATCGTTTTCAAGTAAATTTCCAATAATTGTAAAAAGGGCATGTAAATTTTTTCATTGAAATTTTTAAAATTAAATCGAAAATTAGCAATTGACAATTACAAGTTAGCGGATATAAAGTATTGCAAAATAAAATACAATTTTTTTTTAAATATTTTTATAAATTCTATGAATATAAAGTATGTAATTAAATTTTCAGTGTTTTCATTCATAATTTTCAATTTGAAAGATATATTTTTGATTTCATTTAAGACGTAAAATTTATCATCCTGATCAAAGAAGGAAATATACGATACAGATGTATGAGTAAAACCACCATTTTGTTTTTAAGGTTAAGCCACTAACCGAAGAAGAAAAAGAAGCTCTTGAAAAGTATCAAATTGATGTTGGAGAGGATATAAAAATTTCAAACGATATGCATGATTCGAATTTGCATCTCTATGAATCGTCATCAGACAAATCCCGTTATAAGAGTAACGAACGAGCTTTTGATCCAATTATAAAAGTCGATGAAATTATTACCGACGAATCAGATCAATCTAATTTGCACCTACCTAAGGATAATTCGCAACTTTTCGCTGACGAAAGTCCTCCTCCATCTGCAAACGATGAACCACCTATCAAGGAACAACGTCTACCGAATGTCTTATCTAATGTGCAAAAGTTAGTTGCTTCTGCAGAAATATTGAAAGCAGAGAAGGAACGGACAGAAAATCAATCTTTAGAGGAGAAAACAAAATGAAATTAATGTACCATTTATAGTGAGACTTATTTATAACTATATGAATAGTGTAGAATTTTGTGATACAACTTGTCTAATGGTTATTAAGATTCAACTGTTTATTATCAAGTGTTACAAATGAAATTACATTACTGTGTACTGTTGGTCTATGAGAATTACACGACG
>NW_016910162.1:588888-609051 GCF_001483705.2 Eufriesea mexicana
ACACGACGCCTATTGTGCTCGAATAAAGTATCTCGAAGGCAGGATATGAAATAAAATGGAACAGCAAGTTTCTGTACGAATTACATTTATGTCGAACGTTTATAATAGCAACGCAACGAAATTGAAAGAAACGGTTAACAATCTTCTTAATCTCATCATACAATTAGCATACAATTTGTTCCGATCGTTACAAAGAAATAGTTACTGATACAGTTACGATTACCACGTTTATATGTACTGTTTACCTAACAAAAGATAACGAACTCGAAATTATCACCGGGTATTTGAACCTTCTACAGAACACGATTACTCGTTTGATAATTTCTTATCGATTTCCTTCCGCTTGATTGACTTTCCCCTCGTTAGGAATACTTTTACGCATTTCTATCCTGTAATCATTATTGGCGACATTTAAAATCAGAAGAGCGGGTATCACGTTGAATTCGTTACTTCTGGCAATTTTCGGGGCAAGCTTAATATTCGTAAACGTATCCTCGTCGACCCTTATATCCAAATACAATCGTCGATCTTGAAGAAATCTCTCGCTCGATAAAACGACCGTACGATTCCCGAATTTACAAGCGAAAGCTGGCAGATGCCGCTTTACTTCTGCTATGTAAACGTCTCGGACTGCTCTGCAGTGAACGTTCGATGATCTCATCCGATTCCCCGAAAAATTCTCGGAGTATCTGTTTCCATTTCGATTTCCTGAACCGAGATGCAAATGTTCCTCCTCTCTTAACTTCTCGTCGATCCTCGAATTTTTAGCGTCCTTTGATGTGTTGTCAAATATATTCGATTTTAAAGTATGCGTCAATGCTTCGCCTAATGTTGCTACTTGCACGTTAGCGATTTTCGATAAAGAAAAAATTAAACATAGGCCTTTATTTTCGTAAGGACACGGCTGTTTATCATGGCTCAAGAATTTTGGGTTCTCTCCGTTACAGTTTCCAACGCAGGTATCATGGGTTGTCCCTTTCCCACTTAAGGATTCACTCTCAGGTGCTTCAGAGTCGATTCTTCCATTTATGTACTCATCTTGTGCCCTTCCAGCGTTGTTTATAATATTAGAACGAATATCTTGATTTTGAATCGCTTTGCTTTTACAGAACAGAGTAAAATTCGTTAGTATCACAATGCAAAACAATGACTTGCGGAACATTTTAACGAGGACGAAGAACTCACTTTTATTTTTCATTCACGTATCTCGACGCGTTCTGTAACAGTCCTCGACGCGATAGATACTGACTGTGCCAGAAAAACAATGTGAACGCAAAAGCAAGCAAGGTGTATGGGGACTGAAGATTGGGCCGTTATGTCTACTGTGTTCATTTCGTGCGCGCTGACCTTATCTCCTGTTTGGACATAGTTCGAATACCACTGAATTTGGTTCTATCTTTCGAAGAATTTCACGTCGACTTTGATCCTGCGTTCCGAGGGATGTTTCACAACTCGTCTTCTCTACTTAAATGCAGAAATATTGTATAAATATTACTTATATAATTTTAAAACATAAGCGGATGAAAATTAATAATACCTTATAAATACGAATAATGTAAAAAGTTTCTTCTTTCTTTAATAAAGGTGAAATTGCATTTATTATTAAAATTACAATATGTATGTTTATGTAGGAATTTTTCATTAACGCTACTATATAATACAAAGCTGTTACACGAAGTTTATTATAGCATATGTATGTATAATTTATATAATATATTTTAACACGAAGTATCTGTAAAGAGACTACAAATTGAATTTAAAAATTACTATGTACTGACGTTATAAATTTATATGTCGAATAATAAAAGTTTTGAATGGTGGTCGTTTTGAATAGGTGCTGCGGCACTTCATATAGTAAAAATTATTACTCGAATTCCCGATATATGTATTTAGAAATGTATATAAAAATGGAGTATAAAAATAGAACATAATATTCATGAAACCTAACTATATACGATATATAAAGACATACAGTTATTATAAATGTGATTATATTCCATAAATATACGTTTATATATTACGAAGTACGATGAGGTTTCTTGAATTGTAAAAACATTAACCCCATTTAACAATATTATTAATTATAAGCAATTATATTTGCATACTTTCTTTTATTGCAACTTTATATTAATAAAATAGTTACAAAAATAAGAACTAAATCTTACACGTGTAATTATTTAAGTATAATAATGAAAATAGAACGCGTTATGATCATTGACATTACGTGCGCGGTATAGGTGCGCAATGTGATGTCAACAACGTGTGTATAAAATGTAAAACGTGCCTTTTATATTGCACATGTTAGAGGAAATGTGCATATTTTATTATTATTTCTACATTGATGGCGTGATTTTGTAATTTTCCATTTATTATCAAGTAAGAAACATGATTGTATCATAATAGAAATTATTGATTTCGAAAATTAATATAATGTATGACTTATTCACATTTTAATTACTACTTTTCATTGTATTTGAAAATAAATACAAGTAAAATTAAAAACTCTAAATAGCAATATTACCTACATAATTAAAGTACAGAATAAGAAACTAACCTAACTTAACCTAACAATTTTTTAATCGTTGTTTGATTTTGTCCAATGTTAATGCATATTCACAAATATGAAGGTGTGATAAAATTAAAGTAACATGGCTGGTCAACAACATCCATTTCCTTCTGGATTTCCTAATGTACAACAATCTGCAATGAGAACGCAGTTTGGTGGAGGACAAATGGTATCTGGTTTGATGGGTCCACAACAAGGTGGTAAGTACAAGGTGATATAAACATCAATTGAAGAAAATACTTAAAAGGTAAATGTTAAATGAGTACTGTAATATTCACTTCAAAACAGGTATGGTCAGTCCACAACAATTTGGAGTTGGTGTAGGAGTTGGAGTTGGCGTGGGTGGAGTAGGTTCCAATACTATGGGTATACCTAGCGCGCAACAAGTTTTAGCACAGCAACAGCAGCAACAATCTGTTGCAATGCAACAACAAGTACAACAGATGCAACAGCAACAATTACAATTACAACAACAACAGCAAGCTGCAATGGTGCAACAAACTAATGCAGCAGGCAATCAAGCTACAACACCACAAACTCCTGTACCACCTACACAACCACCACCTCAACAACAACAACAAAACAAGGAATTCAACACTGCCAGTTTATGCAGATTTGGTCAAGAAACTGTACAAGATATTGTTAGTCGTACTCTGGAAGTCTTTCAAACCCTGAGAGTTCTCCAACCACCAAATGGTACCTTAAAATTATCTTCATGTATCTTTTGTTATATTATGCAATATAATAATTTTAGGTATGGCACAAGGAGCAAGTTTAGCTAATGAAAAAAAGAATAAAGTACAGGAACAATTAAGAACACTGAAGTTACTATTTAAACGTTTAAGATTGATTTATGAAAAATGTAATGAAAACTGTCAACTTCAAGGTATGGAATATACACATATAGAAAGTTTAATTCCTTTAAAAGAAGAATGGGATATGAAATCGGATGAGAAAAAGACATCTGAAGCATACAGACTCGCTTGTGAAGAAAGCAAAGAAATTATGGAAGTAAGTACAGATTTCAATATACAGAATCAGAAATAAACATTTTTTCATAAATTAAAATGTTGTATTTAACTATTTCAGCAAGTCGTATTAAAGAATAAACATCTTAAAGAAATCATTGACCACTTGAGACGCATTATTTCAGAAATAAATACAATGTTAAATATGCGTCGATCTTGAACTATGAAATGTAAATAAATATTTATATAAGTTATTAAAAAACTGTGTTGAAAAATAAAAGTATTCTGTACTATATAATATCAAAATGTTAGTATTACTTACCTATTTATCGTGTTGAATTAATTTCATTCACATCTAGATAGATAGTATCACTTGCTCTTAAAACAGCTTCTGGAATCTTACCTAATGGTGTTTCTAAGTTTCGTACATATATTTCTAAGCAATCTACATCACAACCTCTAAATTCAGCAGAAACCTGTGTATTTTCATATAGATGAAATTCTGCTTGTTTTCCTGTAACAAATCCATAATTCTTTGATACTACTTTTCAAACACTATTAGTTGATTTTTAAATAATCTTGGTTTTAGTTGCAAATTCATCATATAGCTTTTCATGTCATATATTTATAAAATATTTTATTCGTGACATTTATAATTAATCATAATGTTTAATAGTTGCGTTACATTACATTCGTGTATTAGGCTAAGTATTTTTCATACTGGCGCCACACTTGAGCAATTTTGTATTTAACTATTGTGACTTCCTGTAGAGTAATCATCATATAAACCTATTATACAGGATTATACATTTATAGGAAAATTGAATATGGAAATATTTTTAATAGTCGGTTTATGAAAAAATAAATAGGATCGAAGAAGCAAAGTTTCCTACCAACAATTCCAGTAATTACACGTAGAAATCGTTCACGTAAAAACGCACGTGCTTCTTGTTTTTCAGGAGTCGCAAATTCCATGTTAGTATCATTTTCATTCAATCGTGTATTATCTTCAGTTGATTCGGTCATTTTAGCAGGATATTTGTTAACTTGGAAAAGCAAGAACGCCTTTCATGGCGGAACTACAGCAGTGCGATATGTATAGTGTCGCTATCATGCCCGCCAAACTTGAAATCTAAGATGTTACAATTTAACGTTGCAGCTAAGTGTATTATCCTTTAACTTAATATTCGTATTCAGTTGAAGCATTTACATAAATAATTAATCAATAACTGTAATAATCAAAATATTTATACTAATAATACGACATTATTGAGTATAATTATTATTAAAAAATATCGAACATCTAACATGCATAAGCAGAAACCCACATATCCTAATGAAGAAGTTTAGATTGACATAAATAATATACTTCCGACCATACCTAAAAAACATACTTTCACAAGATAAAAGATGAGGGCTACCCGCAGATTTCGAATTCTGTCGAATAGTTCGCTTAGTTTCTTTTCATTCTCGTTCTATACGTCGCATTGTAACAATGAATTTCCACATCTTCATACTTTTAACCATCGGTATTAACTGCAGTAAGTATTTGCGGTTACTTCACGTATTACCAACGATGGTTTATACATCTATACTTGCTCATATAATTATATCATTAATTATTATTATTTTTCCAGGGCGATGTTACAAAGTCATAGCAGCGACAGAAAACGAAAAAATAATTCACAGATCATTAGGATTAACCACTGGGGACAACAAAGACGTTCAAGCGTTAGAGAAAGAAATATCTTTGACAGATTTGTATTCAAAACAGAATTCGATTAGGTTAGAAGAATTAGATAGAAACGTTAACAGGGGAGTGGATCCGTCAAATAGAAGATCGAAGATTTTGAGAAGCTTAGCTTTCCTAGCTGGTTTAAGTGTTGGTGATTTAGCTGGTGCAGCATCGTCCGACGTAAAAAGTTATGCTAAATTCTCACCATTGAGCGTGAACGTTGGTGCTTCTCGAGTTTCACCTCATGTTGCTGCGATTTACGACCCGTACCCTTACGTGCCGTATCCTTATGTATTTACCACTCCTTTAGGATTTTATCCGTTATGGGATCCACTACGTTTACAATCGATTAGCGGAATACAAAATAATATTCAACCGTTGGTGCAGAATTCACCGCTATTAAACTTGTTGGGGAACAGACCGACTGATGTGTTAGATACCAACGACGAGTATGTGGAAGCGGCACAGAAAATTGAAAATGTCAAATCGTCGAGCAACACCAACAAAGACACTGACAAGAGTGCAGAATTCCAAATGGAAGACAATCGGAACGCGGAAGAGAAGGTAAGGATTTGGTAAGATGAACAAATGGAAATTAGAGCAGAAAATCTTGTAACTTGTGTTTTATTTTGCATTATAATTAAGACAGAGGGGAATAATTATAAATTTATTATATATATATTAGTTTTATAATTATAATTATAATATACATATTATATAATGTTTATATATTATTTTAAATGTTTCATGTAAATATGTTCCTTTATAGAAATTTTTATACAATTTTTTGCCTGTCATGTTATTTCTATGTATTAGTTAATTTAAAAATTGTTCATAGATATTATAATATATCAATATTATTTTTATGAATTTATCATTTACATTAAATTATTTGATTATTTGTAGTAGAGATTGTGAAATTAAAAATTACAGTAAAAATATATTTTTTTGTAGAAATAAAATAGTTAATAATAAAATAAAATTTGCATGAAGTTTCATAAAACTATAACACTGGACACATATTTCAATGCTTGAATATTTACTTGAACATATTAAACATGTTAAACATGAAACTCCAAGATCAATATTTTATAATTAATTATTATAATTAATATACATAGATGTTAATTCTATTTTATATGAAATTGTACATAAAACTGACCTTTGTCATAGGAAGATAAAAGCAATAAATTTTAACAATCTATGATATTTATGTTTTATTAACAGAAATCATCTCCTGGCAACACATGCAATATGGAGAAAGGACTCAAAGCTAAACAGGGTAGCTCAGAGAAAAGTGTATTCAAGGAACATGAAAGTGCTGATGCCTCGTTAACGACACTAGGTTTACGGGCTATAAATACAACAGAACAAATAGCCTCTACCAACACGACCCGTGGAAATACAACTCAGATTCCTGATACGTCGGTGACAATGAGCTCCGCGCAAAATTCGACAATGCACAATAACCGAACAACTCCACAATTTTACGGCTACTACGGTGGATATCCACAGAACATAAACCACATAGAGCTAACCACGGAAACGTACGAACAGAAATATCATGGTTACGAACATATTAATTACAACCTACCCACGTACGAGAAACCGGTGAATTTTTATTCAGACGAAAGATACAACTATTACCCTGCCCCACCTGTTGATTCTTACCCAAGTCAATTTCATCAGGAACACATCCCGGAATACCATTCCAACCACTTCAAGAGATTTTTGTATACCTCAGCCAATACACCGCCATTTGTCAACAGCGATTTCAGACCTGTGGTGTAAAATTATTGTTACGTATCTATATCGTAAAATATAATATAATAATACTGTAAGAACACGTGGATGATGAGAAAAGAAATACAATATTTTACATCGAGGAGTTATTAGAATAATTTCAGTAAAATATTTTGGAAACGTGTAATTGAGTATTTTGACAAATTAAATAATAAAATGATTATAAAATCGATCAGTCGGCTAGTTTATGTATAATCTGTATCTTGTATATACTCTAGTTGAATGTAAATAATTACGTTCTTCGTATATTATACCAATATCGTTATTGACTGTCTGTGACGCCGGATAGGACAGTAATAATTGCTGGTTGCTCCGTTAGAATGTTGACAGAATTCTACTAACGAACACGTGTTCACTTATTTTAGAGAATTTTGTAAAATAGAGAAGTTTATAAAATATTGTTAATATGGACCTCAAAGGACTGAAAGTGTTTCTTTTATTTCTTAATTTAACATTTGTATGTAATTTTTACGTGTTTGCAAGTAAGTATTACATTTTATTTAACATTTCTATTTAAGTGTTTTATAAAAAATATTATAGAATATTATAGAATAATATTATAGAATAACTCTCAGCTGATTATAAAATTAAAATATTAAGTAAATTAAAGTATATTGTAGTATAGTTTATTATAATAACTATATTGAAAAGTTTTTAAAATTTGTATATTCTTAAATTTTTTAATTATTAACAATTGTAGTTGCTTTAAGTGACTATAAAATTCCAAAATTAACTAAGTTAAACTATATTATATTTTATTAACTATATTACACTATATTATAATGTAGTCAATTACAGTGACTAAATTAACTAAATTAATTAAAATGAATATTAATTAAATACTAAAGTTTTCACATTCCTAAATTTTTAAATTACTAACAATTGCAATTAATATTATAATATATTTCACTATAAAATAAGGTATATTCATTCTTTTACCATTTTTGCTACTAGACGTATAACAAAATATTTATTTCATATCAACAACATCTACCATTCCAGAAATACATCCATCGACAAATGCTCGCAGTGTGAATGACTCGTCACCGAAATTAACGACACTTTCCCCGATATTAAAAAGAAAAGCTAATGGCACTTTTACGACACGGAACGAACCCCAAAATTCCTGGGAAGGATTCGAAATTTATGCAGAAACGTATAAACCCACGAATTTTTTCTCTCCCAACGAGGACACCAAGCCAAACGAAAACTGGAATGTGGATTCGAACTCACAGTTACATCATCGATCACCTTCCACATCTCCAAATTCACCATCCGATTCCCCAGAGAAGAAGCAAACAAGTTCCTGGCGCTTATTTGACAAACGATCGATTAAAAGCAGTACGAATAACAGAAACACCAGGAAAAACAGAGGAGAAAGGAGAAGAGAGAAACAAAGGAAAGCAAATGTGTTGGGACGATTGTTAATGAACAACCCCATGAACAAGAACGACGAGGATATCCAAGACGATTATATAGAAGACGAAGTCGACGATTATTTCAGGGGTGTGAACAAAAAGAAAATGAATTGGGAAGCGTTTCAGAACGAAGATGGGTCAAGTGTGATGGAGCTAATTGCTCTCGATGCAAGACACAAGACAAACACGTACCCAATACACGACGAGCAACAGCAATGATCAGCTCCCATACACGTTCAGAAAATCCTTTATCCCTGATGATGAACGATACATTCAGATTACAAGATATCGATACTTGCATAAAATCTAGATCTCATGATAGATAGCCTCATCCATATAAAATCCCTGACGATGAACAATAAATTCAGATTATAAGACATATTGGATAAAATTTAGACCTAGATAGTCTCACGAAGAGTCCATGCAGAAAAGCAGTCGAATTTTGTGTAGATTTCAAAGTATTTAGAACAGAAATATTGGACATTTATCAGGTATCGTTTGTTTCTTCAAAGATTTTCATTTTGCAGTAATCTTTTCATCTCTTCCTCGGTGCCAGGATCAAATGTTCATTTTGATCAAAAAATTCGAAGTCATAGCTTCGTTTCTGCCATATACTTGGTATCGTAATTTGTAAATTAAAAGAATCTTCTGCTTTTCTTCTTCTTCGTCAAATACGGATTGTTTGGACAATTGTTCCTGGATTGGACAGTTGGCTCAGGTTGCTACTACTGTCTATGGTGAGGGGAAAATCATGGAGTGTGGGAAGTCATCGTCATCTACAAAATCGGACAAAAACGGTATAGAAATTCTTTTTAATTGTCGATTAATCAGCAAACTCAGAGTCTACCAATCGGACAGCGTGGCTCGCAGGGAAGAAACCTGTTTTATTTTCGGACGAGTTTGGAGGGCTGGGCTCCTCGTCTATTTCGAGAAGGCCGCCACTGCTGGTATTGTGTTTCTAAAGACGCGAATACTTTGCAGCTTTTACGAATGGTTTTTCACAAAGAAAATTTTTCTGTCTCGATCTTTGTTCAGGCAAACTGCAAAAAAAACGTTATTCTTTTATTTGTATTCGTTGGTGGATTTTCTCAATTAAATTCCGCTTCTATTTTTAAATATATATTAAAATAGAATTATTAACAATTAGAAAATGGTTCAGAAACTTACAAAGGTATTTTTATTCGTGTTGAGAAATTTTCCAAAATTTGGAAACTGATTATGATATAGTTAAAAATATAGAAGTGATATATTGCTTAAAAAAAACAAATGTTTACATATGCACAAGTATTGTTTAAATTTTTGGAACTTATTATAATGTAATTAAAATGAATTTTTTGATATAATGAATTTCGAAGCACAATGTATTAAAAATATAAGATTTTGGAAAATTTTTTAATTAATTATAATATAATTAGTATAAGCTAATTTCTTGCTCCATATATTTTAAAAATGTATATTAATATCGGAAATAGTTTTTATATATTTATGTACAAGAGTGTGGATAATTAAGAAATTACGAAATTTTTAATTCGGGAGTAATTATAATATAATATAATTAGTATAAGCGTGATAAGATTGGCATTGTTTTAACAAAATGTAGGAAACACTGGTAAAAAAAACAATGGTTATTTTAAAGCTTAATACACGTATAGGGGTAGTCCCGATATACTGGCACAGTATTGCGTGCACGATTATGCAATAAGCAAATAGGAAACGATCAACTTCCTTCACGGAAGCGTTAACTCTTTTTTGAGGGGACTGCGGGGTGCCGATATTATCGCTGCTAATGGACATAGCTCCTCAGAAAGCACGTAGATTATCTATTACACAAGACTACAGGTTGCCAAAGGGTGCCACTTAATTGCTTTCAATAGTATATTACAATGCCAATATCAGTGATCTTGTTCAATTCTTTTAATGGTATACAAAATGTTATTTTCTTCTAAATATAAATTTGCTGCATTCTAACCTCTTGCACTTAACTGTTCCATTTAATCAATTTCAATATTGTATGTGTAATAATAATATCAAAGGTCTCCTTCATCAATTCTTCCAAACCTCATGTGACACAGCATTAGTAAGAAAATGTAATCTTCTTCAAAATACCACTTTATGTATTCTAACCTATATGATATCAATGTGTCATATCAATGGCTTTACTGAATTCTCAAGTCATATGACAAAAGATTAATAACAGAATGTAATCTTCTTACAAATATTGGTTTGTGTTTTCTAATCTACAGCATTTAGCTGTTCTATTTAATCAGCTTCAATATTGTACTGTAACAACAATATGAATGATCTTATTCAATTCCTTCAAGAAAATGGATTAATAACAAAGTGTAATCTTCTATAACATACAAGTTTGTATATTCTAATTTATTGCATTTAACTGTTCCACTAAATTAGTCCCAATGTTATGTTGCAATGATCTCCTTACCCAATTCTTTCAAGTCATATATAAAAGGATTAATAACAAAATGTGATCTTTTCTAAAGTACTAGTTTGTGTATTGTAATATGTAGCATTTACCAGTTCCACTTAACTAATGTTATATTGTTAATGTTATATTGCAATGATCTCCTTATCTAATTTTTTCAAGTCATATGGCAAAATATTAATAACAAAATGTAGTCTCTTCTAAAATACTAGTTTGTGTATTGTAACATGTAACATTTAAGAGTTCCACCTAATTAGTCTCAATGTTGTATTCCAATGATCTCCTCATCCAATTCTTTCAAGTCATATGTAAAAAGATTAATAACAAAATATGGTCTTTTCTAAAATACTAGTTTGTGTATTGTAATATGTAGCATTTAATAGTTCCACTTAATTAGTCTCAATGTTGTGTTGTAACAACAATATCAAAGATCTCCATCAATTCTTTCAATATCATTGAACAAAGAATTAGTAAGAAAATGTAATCTTCTCCAACAACAGGTTTGTGTATTCTAATCTATAACATTTAATTGTTGCACTTAATCAGATTCAATACTATATCATAACTGGAATATCAATGATTTCTTTAGTCAATTCTTTCAAGTCATGTGACAAAGGATGAATAAGAAAATGTACTTTCTTCGACACACATATTTGTGCATTCTAACCTATTACATTCAGCCATATAGCATCCAATAGTTTGTCACGGTGGTATCTATGCGATCAGATTAGAGTGTGTCTCTTTATGTCTAAATATATACCGGGTGTCAGGGTTGAACGCCCTGGGATTTCCGGTCTCCATCGTGCGCACTTTGATTTTCCGTTTTTTTTCTACTTTCAGTATATGCACTTACGCCCTCTTCATCTCGTGTCACTGTCTCGCTTGCGTCCACCTCTCTCTACGTCGCTCACGATTTTTTCCACGCGAAACCTAATAGCCTTGCATCCTCTAGGACACTTCAGGACTATTTCCTGCGTGTCGGACGAACCGGATGAGAAACCGCAAATGTAAAACCCCACAGGGTGTTTTAGTAAAACGATAAGCGAATATTGCTACCGTGTATATACGGAGGGACACTGATTGAAAGACCAATTCGAAGTTTAACGACACATGGTTTTCATCGTGGTTTATGGACTTTCCAGTGGAGGAGGGTGGAAAGAGTAGATAAAAAAGAACGAGGAATGTAAGAATGCTATGAAGATATATATTGACCCTTTTTATAAGACCTTTAAACATATTCCTCAGAGTTCTTTGTCGAATATTTTATCTTATCTTATCGTGTATTTTACATCTTATTGAATATTTATGCACATTTGCAGCCAGGTTTTTCTCGCACAAGGCTTCAATACTTTTGTGAATATACCAATGCGTGTTTGCAAGAGCATTTTAATCTTCTAATGGATTCTATACAAAATTTCAACGTTCCTTATTAATAGCAATTTTTATCCAAGTTTTTCAAATTTTCTGTGTCCAGATAGAATAACAGATAATTAAAATTTATAAAATAAATGAGACATAAATTATTACAAATATACAAATTTATAAATTTATGATAACATTATAATTGTTTAAAGATTAGTAATCAAAATTTAAATGTTACTTGAAATATAAATATAAAATAATAAATAATACAAAATTTTTGAATTTATGATATTACACTGGACAAAAAACAAGTAATCCAAATTCAAATGAGATGTGAAATATTATAATCACAAAAATTTATAAATTTGTAATAATATTATTGTAAAGAAGTTTTCCAAACTTTAACCACATATTGAATAGAGAAGCAAATAATCAAAATTGGAGTAAGATATGAAATATTACAAGTATACAAATTTACAAAGTTATTGTAATATTACAATACAAAAATTTGTCATAGGAAGGTCTTACACGTGAACAATGAAGATGTCGGGTTCATCTCCCGGAGCCTCAACGTTCCTTAAGGGACGCACCTCATCGAGTATGCAACAACGTAGCAACGTACACGTAGGTACCTACGAAATATGCTTCGGATACACTCGTTTTGAACTTGGTGCACATGCACACAGAGGCGAAAAAGGTTCGTTCTGTGTGGTAAATGCACTATGCTCGGGTAAGAACCGCGGCTTCGTGTATGGGGGACGACAGAGAAGAGAGACAGCTGTGGGGCAGCTGGCAGCGCGTGCCACGAACCTATGGGGTCTCCTTCAAACGCAGACGACGATGATATCCTATACTTCGTGACACGTAACTTACGGCAGGTTTCGAACAATGCAACGAACGGAGGTTACCGATCGCGCAGAATCGAAGAAGAGATTGGTTAAATTATCTCCAACACGACTGCCAATCAGATCATTTATAAACCCCACTCTCGCCTCCATCTGATTCCTTTGTTCAATACACGCTCTAAAAATAGTCATAGAAATAAAAATAACAGAAATGATAAAATATAAATATAATATAAATTCCAAAAATGTCAATGTAAATTTTACGTACAATTTTTATTTAGTAACCAGTAAAAAATTTTATTACCTTTTCGATTTATCGTTACCGCTATTGTCCATTTTTCGAAAATTATTTTACTCGTTTATGGAAAGTGAGGACGAGGTACTAGCATTGTGTGAGATTGAACGGGACGTTAGGCTTCCTTGAAAGTTTTTCACCCGCTTCAAAGAAAAGAGATCAGCGGGTTCAAAGCCTTCGGGGGAGCGTTTTAGCCTAGTGAACATCTGCCGTCGTCTGCAACGATAATAATTCGAACAGCTGATACTCCTCGACGGACCACCGCCTTGCCTCGTGGATCCTGTAGGATCATTTCGGACTGCCACTTCCGAAGGCTGTCGAAAGTGCAGCAGTATCGTATTGTCTTGGAACACTGCTACATTTTACTCCAAAAATTGTTCGTGCTATAACGGACATCAAAGAAGATATAAATGACAAGGAACAGTATGGCTGTACGTATAAAAGTTAACGGACAATGTCTTCTGCTTGTTTTTCCACCTATTACAAGAAGCTGAGTAATGGTGTCATAAATTTTGAAAATGGAATAAACGAATGGTCGTATCGATAAATATGTATCTCGTGGTGAATGAATAATCGTCAATAGTGAAAATGAAAATATTACCTTACTTTATTATTTCCCTCTTTCACACGAATCAAAATATCAACGAGAAACCGTGTATTATTATTGAAAAGTAAGTACACGATATTTCGCATGGCGACAATAATTCGAAAAATTTCAAACCACTGTTAATCAGCATTTAAAATCCTTCCACGAGGTAAAATGACGAAAGATTTGTCAACACGTCGTCACTAGTCGATTCTACTTTTTGCATCTCATTCGTGTCTCGTTCGGTCGTCGTTACGCTACGCTACTGGTACTGAGGAGTGGTGGGGGGCCGAGCGGACCAATAGAAAGAGAAATCGCCGAAGAACCCGGCGAACTGGCGCGCAGCACGGTAACCGCAAACTTAAAGGCAGTTCGGTACTCGCACGTGGGCCTTCGTTCGTGTCGGATGTGTGCGCGTACGAAAAATCGCCAATTGTAACGGACATCGTCAGTTACTACGTACGTGTCATCAACAGTGTTTCGCGTTAAAATCATCGCCCATAAAAGGTGTCAAATCTCAGGAAAATCTCTCCGATTTCGTAGTAATGAGTAAAATTTCTTCGTAACGCGAACGTCTGTTGAACGTGTGAATTAATTTGTAACATCGGTTTTATCACCAAATAGATTATTTCACGGCTAGAAGGATACCCACGTTATTGGAGTGAATTTTTTCCTGGTGTTTTTTATTGGGATTAAAAAGCAACATTCTAGTGCATCTGGTGACAGTGCTGCGAAAAGTTCGAGGTGCGTATTAGAAACTCGTCTTGATTTTGCACGAATATTTTATCGAAGTTTGATTGCCCAACCGCGTACAAACATATTCGATATTGTAGCGCTCCGACAAGTTATAATTAGGGGGTCATTGCGTACACGTTACATCGCACAATTAAGACCCAATATTTTTTTTGTAAATATTATGACGTAATCCTCTCTTGCTTGTTTCTCAAGTTTTCCCAACAATTATTTGTTGCAAATTTCACGAATCTATGCATTACATATACAGTGTTTTAACGAATTCTGATCGATGCTGGAAAAACACGAACGTTGGATATCCCTATATTGAAATAACAATTTAATAAGATACGCGATGTGTCTAGGGTTTGTAGAATATGTCCAGAAAATACTGTTTATCCGATGGCCAAATGTTTCGGCGAGGCCATCTTGCGTGTTCGTAAAACGATCTGCTTATTCTCTCGGTCGCTCCTCTTTCACCCCCGTTGCAGCGGTCTCGTCGCGACAAAGGGGTACACGACGACGGGCACGTGTACCACAACGTTTATTAATAAACCTCGACGTCGGCTCGACGATTTCTCTTTAGCAGAAGGCCTGGAAACGTGTGCAGGTGATTACAGCCGTCTGGCGTAAATGAACGGGGAACCATAATTTTCTTTTTTCCATTTCCTGGCTATTCGTTGAGTATACCATCTTAGGATCTTTATCGATAAATTCAACACGTAAAATTTTGCTTTCGAATTTTATTAAAATAATATAAATTATAAATTCTTTAATTTATTTAAAATTGCTAATATTACAATTAATATAATAATCGAATAATAAGGTTAATAGTTAGTGTGTCATTTTTCGAACATTCTATAATTGTATGATATTTTTACTATAGTTTATTTATTATTCGTTGAAAGTAATATATAGTTCATATCTAAGTTTTGTCAGTCGGAGATTGTTTTTAAATTATTTATATATATATTGTTCTAAGAATAGCAACAATTAAATTTGCACGATTCGAAATAACGTTAACGCATACGTTCTTCAAGAACGATCATTGTAAATTACGTTTCAACGAGCGTCCGTGCGAGATACGAATATTTTTACATTTTCAATACCACTCATCGCGGGTAATTATCAAAGCAACGCGTTAAAAGTGAAATTTTATATATTCGTGTAACAATATCATTCGATGCACGTTTCAAAGGTTTCTCTTGGAGATTTTTTCCACGGCACGCGGGCAGAGCCGGGCACCGTCCCGTGTTTTCTAAAACTCTGGCCTTTGCGACTTTGGCCGAGAAGATATTTTAGTGCGTTTCGTCGAGCGCGTGGCAATCGGCCAGTGTCGAATGCGCGAGGCTGCGCAGTGATCAAAACGCGATTGTGGCGGAGTCTTTTCTCGATTGTATCGAAACCATTTCTATGCAGTTGCTACGTTACATCCGATTCGAAATTTTAGGTTACGTATGACCGTCTACGTATATCTATCTACGTATCAGGTGATCAATTGCAACGAGATGAATTCTTATATTATATTCTCGATTAATTTCGCTCGTACGATATAACCTATTTCTCTCGACTCGCGAGGTAACCTACAATTTCCCGTACCATCGAATCGATGTATTTAATACTCCGAAATTTTCAACGACAGAACATTAGGTGACCAATTGCAACGAGATATATTCTCGATTAATTTCAGTTGTTCGATATAACTTATTTATTTTGACTCGCGAGGTAACCTACAATTTCCCGTACCATCGAATCGATGTATTTAATACTCCGAAATTTTCAACGACGGAACATTAGGTAACCAATTGCAACGAGATATATTCTCGATTAATTTCAGTCGTACGATATAACCTACTTCTTTTGACTCGCGAGATGATCTACAATTTCTCATGCCAACGAATCGATGTATTTAATACTTCGAAATTTTTAACAATGGAATATTATGTGACCAATTGCAACGAGATATATTCTCGATTAATTTCGGTCGTACGATATAACCTATTTCTTTCGACTCGCGAGGTAATCTACGATTTCCCGTAACATCGAATCGATGTATTCAATACTTTGAAATTTTCAACGACGGAATATTTATTTACCGGGGCTGTTTGTAAACGGCCCATTTTCAAACAGAGTTGTAAAGTTGAATTTATTTACACACGATCGAGCTGATTTATGAGACAGCCGGCATAGTTGTCATCCCGTACAGCTGTTGTAATGGTAGGTTATGTTACCTGAAAGGTTGGCCCTGCCATCGTGATTTCTATTAAAAGGAAAGTTTGCAAAATGCATATCGTCCAGGTTATTCCGCGCAGCTTTCAAATAAATTAAGCGATGACATTTATTTTCTCTATAAAAATCGGCTGATTTATAGAAATCTCGGGTTGCCGATATTACTTTTAATAAAATCGTTTTACTCCACTCGGTGTGAAGATTCTTGTGCACTGAACCAAATGCACAAACGTTCCCGTTTTAAATAACTTTCTAATTTTGAATCTTACTCGAATCTTCCACACGCAGCGTTTTCTTTCGAGATTTCCCGCCTTTTCCGTTCCCAATGGAATATTTCATCCAATTAAATATCAAAATTAACAAAATTTCGCTGACAACGAAATAACCTAAAAATTCCGGAATATTCAGATCTAAGTTGGACGGGAGTGATATTTTAAATCCAATTATCAACACTAACGAAATTTCGCGCGCAACGATACATCGAAATAACCTAAAAATTCCGGAATGTTCGGATCTTAGTTTCCCCAAGAGGTTCAGTGCTCCAGCTATTTGAAAGTTTGAAAGGGTACCCAGGCTGTACCAAAACGCCTCCTATCCGATCTTTGGTCACCGGAATACCTGGATCCCGGTATACCCGAAAGTCCCCGCAGCTGGCCCCAACTTGGCCGGGTAGCGTGTTCGATAAACGAGTTAGAAAAAATGGTGGAATTGTAAGAGCACACGGTATTTATCAACCACGTACGTAACACGGTCGTTGCTTCCACGGTAGCTGAATTCAGAAAAGCGGCCTTTATGCTCGACCGAACGTCCCAGCGTAGTTGCGTTTGGTTCTAGGATGAGGAAAGAGGGAGAAAGGGAGGAAAAGAGAAAGAGCAACGATGGTGGAGGAGGAGGAGCCCGATGGCAATACAACAATATGATTATACGGCGTGCTGCACCGGTTTTCTGCAGCAGCTGCCGTCGTTTTGGGGGATCCGACAGAAACACACGACGAGGAAGGGCCGTCCTGGCGAAGTAGTGCACTGTCACGGATGGTGCTAGTAGTGGTGAGGCAGGTGGGGAGGGGGTCGCGAGGGGGGAGGGGTGGGGGTCGGAAGAGAGTGTAGGGCCCACTTTGCAGGGCCCGTGTGCCCGGTGTGCACAATATGAGTGTGAGAAAGAGGGAGTGAAAGAGCGAGGAAAGGAGGAAGGAGGAAAAAAAGCGAAAGAGAGGGCCCCTTCTGTAGAGACCTCTATCCTTGCCTGCAGCATTGCAGAAACTCGAAAGCCGAGCCACGAAAAATACCCTACTACCTAGGTTCGGCCAGGCAGTTTTGCTCCTCGCAAGAAGCAAAACTGGCTCCCTTTTCAGGCCGTTACCGAGCCTTGAATGGAGGTCAGGGTCCCTTCTCTCCTTGCCCTTTTCTTCTTCTTCAAGGTACCTTTCCGTGTCCTTCTTGCGGCCACACCAGTGCTGCCTGTTTCTCTTCTTCTTCCCGACAGGCTCTCGCCGGTTTTCCCCGGTATACAGGGGTCCGGCTTCCGCGCAGAAGGGGATTTTTATCTGTTCCCTTTATATGCACGAAGGAGTCATCGATTCGAGGGAATTGAGAGAAGAGGGTAGAACAGTACTCGGAGTATCTCGCTAAGAGAAACCGTTTATTTTTCTCTTTCTTTCGTTGTCCTATGTCGTAGGACATGCGAAATCGTTTCTTACACGAACGGCACGTGTATGTGTCCTCGCTTCTGCCTGTGTTCGTGCATTTTACGAAGATCATGCGGGGCGATGCGATTCTTCGAGGGTCGTGCATCACTAGTATTAAATTCTAAGCGTGTACCTTCTGCTTTTCCCTGCGCAGTCTGCTCCCTTTCAAACTTTACAGCCCCTCTCTGCCATTTTGTCTCTGGGAAAAAGCTTTTCTACTATAATTCCTATTAATCCTAATTAACCACGTCGCCCTCAAAATAATTATCACTCACCCGACTTGCTGCCATTTTTATTATACAAAATTTCAAGCAATCATACCTCGTGCGAATTAAATTATTTCGGGCGTACCCGAATTTTAGGCGAAATTTTTATAAATGCGAAATAACTTTCTTTTCTCGATAAATATTCAATTGAGGTTATGTTATATAATGATTAATAATAATTTTATTCCCGTCGAGTAATTTTTACAGGGTACGTTAATTATTCTGATTAGGAAAAATTTGGAAAAAGGTACTCGTCAATTGAAGACGTTATAGGTTATGTTACAAGAATAGATCGACACGGTTGATGTCTAACCAAAATTATTTTCTCATAGTAATTTTATTTCTGTCGAGTAATTTGTACAGGGTACGTTAATTATTGTAATTAGGAAAAATTTGGAAAATAATACTCGTCTATCGAAGACGTTAAAGGTTATGTTACAAGAATAGATAGACACGGTTGATGTTTAATTAAAATTGTTTTTTTTTCGTTGCAGAGAACCAAATCTCCAGTCGTCTAAATGCTGCTAAGCCTACGACGTAATTAACGTTGACCAAAGTACCACAGACGGTGTCAAAATTGAGCAGGTCGTCCTCCCGTCCGGCGGTGATCTCGCCAAAATTTGGAGGATGTTGATGCCTGGTGCCGCTGGGCTCAGTGCCGTCGGTGCGGTTGGGGCGCCAGGGCCGGACGAGTTAGTCTCGGGCCTCGGTGCATTAGCCGGCACCACTCCTCAGCAGAAAGACACCACATGGACGAAACTTTTCGTGGGAGGCTTGCCCTATCACACCACCGACAAGAGTCTCAGGGAACATTTCAACGTGTACGGCGACATCGAGGAGGCTGTGGTCATCACCGACAGGCAGACCGGGAAAAGTAGAGGTTATGGTTTCGTAAGTATCCTATACACCATATTTCACGTATTTCGTCAGTTTTCTTGATTGATAGTCGTTGCTGTGAACTGTTTTGAGTTTGTGGATAGCTTAGAGTGAGTAGTTTAACTATATTTTCATTTGTATCGTAATTTTGAAATTGTACGTGTATTAAATCGTAACGGGTTTTCAATAACAATTTTACAGTGAGATGTACAACGTACAAGTGAAAGGATCGATAGTAATTCATTTTTTAAATTGGATAGTAATTCACGATTATGCATAGAATCGAAATTATTTCCGATTTTTAATAGAAAATTTTATTTTTGTAATTTTATATATTTTTATTTTATTTTTATTTTTA
>NW_016910162.1:611271-612513 GCF_001483705.2 Eufriesea mexicana
TTATTTTATTTTTATTTTTATATAAAATTTGTTTCATTTGTTTTAGTAATTTTGTTATGGAAAAATAGAAAGAGGTTCTTCAATTATTGTTCGTAGTGTAGGTTAGGACGAACGTGTTAAGTGTGCAAAGATAGTAGAATAATTCGTTACGATAAGGTAACCAGTTTGCTCGCTCATATTCCAAAAGACATGTTTCGTTGACTTCCTGTATACCGCAATGTTCTTTCTTCTGTAAAGGCATATGCAGTACGTCATTATCAGTCTCCCTTTTTATCACACGTGCATAACTTACACGTAGGATGATATGGAAATACACGTGTCAACGTCCTTATTTTCGAAGGAACTTCTGTTGAAAATATTCGTTACAGCGGGGTAATAATTAGAACCGCGAAGTTAGCGTTATTACGCAGTTATCGATATTTTTACATTTTTCGGTTACTTTATGCCTTAAACTTTATCTGAAAAGACTCGTGGTGGTGAATTTTTCGTTCAGATCGGAAATAGATATTTTTCTCATTAAATTACGCGTAAAAATAAGTTTAATGGGAAAAAATTTGGCACTCTTTGTACTATGGGGAAATCAGGGGATTCCATAGAAGTTTCGGAGGAGGTGTAACCCTTGGCTCGGCCCGACTGACCGCATGGGAGACGGTGCCTGGGTCCGCTTGGATCCGTAATAACTATGCTCGAAGCACGTTTTAGACTTTATTTTTTTATTTTAATTCCCTATTTTATATCTTTTATTCTACACTTTCTACCATTTTCTAAATAATATAGAGGTATAATACAATTTTAGATAAATAAATAGTTGCTATCAATTTTTACAATTTACGTTTACACTTACAGAGTACACGTGATATATATTACATATACTTAGTCACATACTTTTTTTTGACAATTCACATACTATACATAGATAATATTGAAGGGTGTCAAGGTGCTGTGATTTTTGTTCAACAATTTTGTTTACAATTAATTGAGTATATATAATTAGTTGTGTGATACTATATTATAGCACAGAAATTTGATTCTGAGACATATTTTCTTTGTAACTTTCATAATATCACAGCAGCAACAATAATATACTACAGATGTATATAATATTCTATATATTTTATGTCTTGTATAGTTAGTAGCTACATATCCTCTTTTAAATATTTAACAATAATAGTAATATTCTATTACTATTCTAAATTAATATAATTTAATATAATATTCTATATATTTTATATGTTTTATATA
>NW_016910162.1:612658-616926 GCF_001483705.2 Eufriesea mexicana
TAAAAATAATTATATAATATTCTATATATTTTACGTGTTTCATATAGTGATATATATTCCTTTCTAAATATTTAATAATAATAATAATATAATAGTCTATACATTTTATATGTTTCATATAGTGCTATATATTGCCTTCTAAATATTAAAAAATAATAATATATTATTCCATATATTTTATATGTTTCATATAGTGCTATATATTCCCATCAAAATATTTAACAATAATAATACATCTATTACATAATGTTATATATCCTATATACGTGGAAGGAGCAATAACAATAAAACAGTAACATATCCAAGAACCAATTTTCTTCATTTCCATAATAAATCAGTCCGTTATTTATCATTCGACGCTCGCAGACAATAAAAAAAAAAAAATTACGAAAGAAAAGAAAGTGAATAAGTAATATTATTCGGTATACATGTAACATCAAAGAAATACAGTACTTCCGCGTTACCTGGCCGCCGCTGCCCCCACCACTTCCCGTTGTTATCCTGACACCCAACGTGTTTGTTTTAATAGAGTACCGACAGTAGGACCTCGATATTTCGTGCCAGGTATCCGTATTCCGCTGGAAGAGTGGCAATTCCTAGAACTCTACCTTCCTCGATAACTGTCCAGATATAGTCCCGTACTACGGTCAGCTAACGCGGCAAAACCGAGTATACGAGCCTGGCATGTGAACAATACTATTCACTACTATTGAATACTGTTGAAAGATGCATCATCTCGAGACACATTCTGCACCTTATAATTCTCACACGAACGAACGCCGTTTGTGCTCAAAGTGCCAATCAGAGACAGGCCCAGTCGCGCGTTTAAGTTCAAAATGACCTACAGGCACTGTCATTTCGATCCACGTTTCCTATTAACCCTTTGCACTCGACGATTTTTTGGCCAGAGAAGAGTAGAAAATCAAAGATTCTCTACCAAAAGACTGACGATACATTTTTGAGTAGTAAATAAAGAAATGTACAATAACAGAATTGTAGAATTATTTGATTTCGATACCTCGAACACTGCTACGTTACATTAAATTTGATATATCGATTAATATCGATCTTCCAAATTTTATGAAATGGTGATTGAAGCTCAATTTTTGATTGCAAGGGGTTTATAGTTAAAAACATCCCTACATATCCTGGCCAAAGGTCCTCTGCCCACTTTGCTCAGGTTTCCCTATTATAATTTCGAGTATAATTTCGTTCCCCGAAATTGCCAAGAAATTAGGAAAATGTTAAAATCACTGTCAAAGTCTCTACCAGGTCGTAGGCTACCTCGTTAAGTCGGTTTTTCGAAATATTTTTCAGTAGTGACGAAAATTTGGAGAGAAAGAGAGAGAGTTGCCTACAGAGGTCTGAGAATAGGGCAGGATATTTTATGAAACTTAATTATAGCTTTATTTATGACCCATTGGCACTACTTTAGGGACCAGTGGGTTCTCAATAATAGGAAGAATAATTGGTTCGACTGTTCGAAACTCGCGACGAAAATTTTGATCGCTTTTTGGCACTTGGCTAACCGAGCACCTAGTCTAGAGTATCATTGGAGTGCCTGGGTATGACGTGTACGTTGTACACGCGCGTTTCTTTGCTTATGAGGGAGGGCGTGCGAGATCCAGGTGAAGCGGAAGGATTAGGCGAATAATCGATCGGATCTGTACGCAGGTGATCATGGGAGACAGGCCAGCAGCAGAGAGGGCGTGCAAAGACCCCAACCCCATAATCGACGGTCGCAAAGCAAACGTCAACCTGGCGATTCTTGGAGCTAAGCCCAGGGGTAATCTACAAGCGAGTAAGTTTGCTCAGCAATATGCAAATGAATGAATATGAATTGTGTGAAGTATCGGCAACGGATTCGGCAATTGTTGGTGTTTGATCTTTTGTCGCTTTATGCTTCTCTCATGTTTCCATCAATCTGCCTTGCTACTCATGCTATTAACTCTAATTCCTGAGCTATTTTCTCCTCGGTGTTCCTTCTTTTCGTGTCAATGTTCGTATTTATGCTTGGTATTTCAGGTCTTGCGACTAGGCCTTGCTCGATGACAATCCGATTTTCCTGACTGCTCCGAAGAAGTATAAATGGTTTTTATTCGGGAATACTGTTAGATTTGGGTGGAATTTTTGGAGTATCGCAAGTTGGAACAATTGTTTATTTGATTGGATGAGTTATGCGAGTGTCCAGAGAGTTTCGATTCGACGTATTGGGAAATTTTCCGGAATAGATGACATTTCTGATCTTTCAGCTGATTTTTGCGCGTCACTGTCACGAGTTTTACGTTGTTGAAACATGGCCAAAACAGCAAAACCCATTCGTCGCAGTAGGATAATATATACTTCTTGGACGAAGAATTATACTTCTGCTTGATATATCGAGGACACGTGTTCAAGTTACCAATGGAAACTCATTGCGAAGGTTCTCCTAATTAGACAGTTAATTTGGATATTAACGCTAGAACCACTGACCTGTAGCTAAACGTGAATGATAATAATCGAAATAGCATGATGAAACTATATGCTGAAATCGCAGAGATGCTCCTGACAAAATTAAAATTGGCTTTTGTTTAGATAGATTTTTTATTTTCCTTTATATCTGAATGCTTGGATCTTTTATTGTTATACAGTTTTATGTTTATAAATGGAATTATTCATAGATGTTGTGAATTTGTTAAAATTAATTAATTTGCTAGAAGTAGTTATATATTTTCAATAATTTTATTAGCTAAAGTAAAAAGTCAGAAACCAAACATTTTTAGTAGAATATTTCCATTGTCAAATAAGAAATTCTGCATACTGTTGTGGATATACAACAGTCAAAATTAATTTTGTCAATTCAGTAATTTTAATAGAAATGCAAGAAGTCAGAGACCATTCATTTTTAATACAATATTGCCATTGTCAAATTAGAAATTCTTCATACTGTGTTGTACACATACAATAGTTTGTCAATTTAGTTACTTTATTAGAAATACAAGAAATCAGAAACCATTCATTTTGACTAGAATATTTCTATTGCCAACTAAGAAATTCCTCATACTGATACACACATACAACAGTCAAAATTAATTTTGTCAATTCAGTAATTTTATTAGAAATACAAGAAGTTAGAAACCATTCATTTTTAATACAATATTACCATTGTCAAATAAGAAATTCTTCATACTGTGTTGTGCATATGCAACAGTCAAAATTGATCTTGGCAATTCAGTAATTTTAGTACAAATACAAGAAGCCAGAAACTATTCATTTTTAATACAATATTGCCATTGTCAAATTAGAAATTCTTCATACTGTGTTGTACACATACAACAGTTTGTCAATTTAGTTACTTTATTAGAAATACAAGAAATCAGAAACCATTCATTTTGACCAGAATATTTCTATTGCCAACTAAGAAATTCCTCATACTGATATACACATACAACAGCCAAAATTAATTTTACCAATTCACTAATTTTATTAAAAAGTAAAAAGTGAGAAACCATTCATTTTTACTAGAATATTTCCATTGCCAACTAAGAAGTTCTTCACATTGTTATACACATACAACAGTCAAAATTAATTTTGTCAATTCACTAATTTTATTAAAAATATAAAAGATGAGAAACTAATCATTTCTACTAGATTAATTCCATTGTCAATTAAGAAGTTCTTCACATTGTTATACACATACAACAGTCAAAATTAATTTTGTCAATTCAGTAATTTTAGTAGAAATGCAAGAAGTCAGAGACCATTCATTTTTAATACAATATTGCCATTGTCAAATTAGAAATTCTTCATACTGTCTTGTACACATACAATAGTTTGTCAATTTAGTTACTTTGTTAGAAATACAAGAAATCAGAAACCATTCATTTTGACTAGAATATTTCCATTGTCAACTAAGAAGTTCTTCACATTGTTATACACATACAACAGTCAAAATTAATTTTGTCAATTCAGTAATTTTATTAGAAATACAAGAAGTCGGAAACCATTCATTTTTACTAGAATATTTCCTTTGTCAACTAAGAAATTCCTCACACTGATATACACATACAACAGTCAAAATTAATTTGACCAATTCACTAATTTTATTAAAAAGATAAAAAGTGAGAAACCAATCATTTTTACCAGATTGAGTCACTTGTTAATTAAAAAACACAGAATTCCTGGCAAATTTGCAAAGTTCTTCATAAGTGATCACCCTGATTCTTCTGCAATTGTTTAAGCTCGTGCTTTCGATTTCGTTTCGTTTTAAATCCGAGGCTTTGGAAGAG